>NW_027467777.1:22623248-22686646 GCF_004210375.1 Tachypleus tridentatus
TTTAAATAATTATTTTAACTGTATAAAGTTGCTAATAACAACTGTCACTCTTTCTGACACACGCATTCATTACGTTTTTCTCGAGGCAGACGGTCTTGTAATGTATTTCACTTATCCATTTAACAAGCATGTCATTATAGTAGACAGGCGGTAATCGACTTTGTAATCTACCTGTAAATGTTGAAGCCAAGCGTATTACTATAGGTAATAGGCGACAAACGGTTTATACCTGTTGTTTTACTGGACAAAAGAAACTGTTGACTCAATACTTAATGCCAGACACTTCCAGAAACCCTGTCCACTTTTATATTTTGAGGCCCTTGTTTATAATATTAAAAAAATGATGGCACACGAAAACAAAATAAGACAAACATAAGCCCCAAAGAACAGTGAAACAGTTTGAGTATTTAACTTATATAATTTTGGTGATACATTTTGATCTGATTGGAGAGCAAACAAATACAAGTCATGAAACTTAATAAATACAAAAAAACAACAAGTGTCTAAATTTGAGGCCTGGAACAAATGGCCTTCCTCCTCCTTTAATTGGCCCTGTTTAATACCTTGTTATTATTTTCTTGAATGATAGTATTATCTTTACAATTAATTAATGCAGGTAACTTGGTTTTAATGTCACCCTTCTTCAGTTATTTTCATCGACAACTGTGCCGATGATTGAGGACAGCTATGACATGGGAGAGGATAGGCCTAATCTTGCTGGAAATTATTGTTAGTGCTGTGCATCCAATACCTGGAGAGTATTACTTCACGTGGACCACGAGCCTGACTAATCAAGAAGGTCGTGTCGAGTCGACCGAAGTGCCAGTAGACGTTGTCTTGTCATTACCCATGTTTTTACGTCTTTATCTCATATGTCGAGTGATGTTGTTACACAGTAAACTCTTTACTGACGCATCTTCTCGCAGTATTGGAGCCCTGAACCGCATTAACTTCAACACCCGTTTTGTTCTTAAGACCCTCATGACGATATGTCCTGGGACAGTGTTGTTGGTATTTATGGTGTCCCTCTGGATTATCAGCTGGACTCTCCGACTTTGTGAGAGGTAAGAATGCACAATGTTTTCTATCAACATGTTGTCGCTGTTGTGTTGGTTAGCACAAAACCAGTACTGTGTTTATTAGCACCAAATCCACTATTATATCTCAACATTATATAATATTAGATAGCACCACTGTTTTAAATCTACACTATATAACATTATCAAATCTCCAATGGTAACCCTACTCTTACGTTTCTATACTATACAACATTACCTAATCCTTTGAGTATCCCTGTTGAACACATTCATTAACTAGAAACTTGTTTCACTTCTGGTTTGTTATTTCTATTTCATTTATTGCTTGTAATGATTGTTGCGATAGGCCTAACAGTGAAGTAATCTTTAGTTATTATATTGTATACAACTAGGCTCTACATCAAGCAGTTTCTTCTTTGGTTAAATGTTTGGTACATTTCAAGTATCAAGCATAGAACATTTATCATATAATTCCTGGAAAATAGCCAGAAGTTGAATTTTATCAGACGTAACAGTTTCTATGCTTACATTGTTTCATTTAAAATGTGAGAAACATTGTGTAATAATATGAAGTTGTCAATCCGTTGTGTACTTGTTATTTTAACCATTGCTATTATATCTGTTTATGAAGCCACGTCACTTTTATTTTTATTATCAATTATACAGGGTGTTCGGAAAGTTACTGCGCAGTTTTGTAATCATATTTTATTCAGTCTATTTCAAGCCAGCAACTGCTAGCGGTGTTTAGAAACAAATTAAGAAGGATCCAAGCCTGTATTGATGCCAACGGGAGTCACTTTCAACATTGTTTATAATTGTCATTCATATTTACTACCTGTATTCTATATTGAAACATGTCTGTTAATAAATATATAAGTGCACAGTAAATTTCCGAACACCCTGTACATCACTTTTACTAAACCTAACCTACTACACATAAGGTTGCCTAATTTACTCTATGTCAATTTTCCTAAACCTAGCTAAGAGCGCACATCAGGTTCACTAACCTAAATCAAATGCAATAGTTTTACTTAGCTTTAACATCTAAAAGCAAAGCGAAGTTGTTCATGTTAGTGTTTTAAAGATAAGGAACGAAAATAGTGAAGTTCGTGTGTACAAAGTTGATTGACCTAAATTGTGGTATTAAATATTTACATTTGTTGTATGATTTTACTTAATGTATTAAACTAGTTTTTGTTACAAAACTAGTCATCTAATCCACGTTTACCGTGTTTAACTGAAACTATTGCAAGCTGTTAAACTTAGAAAGTATCTTATTAGATATATTTAAGTGGAAAATGTCATCTGTTTAAATTAAGAAGTAACACCGTTGTAACGTACCATTTTTAAACACTAAAGAATACGAGATAAAAATTAAATGTATCACTTAGACATTTTGTTGGAAATGTCATATGAATTATTTAACACGTTTTTTGTAATGTTATAGACGTTATATCTTTTGTCGCTGAAGTTCTTTTGACTTTTGAAAGCCCGGCATGGCGAGATGGGTTCAGGCGTTCGACTCTGTAATCTAAGAGTCGCAGGTTCGAACCGTCGCATCAAACATGCTCGCCCCTTTCAGCCGTAGGAGCGTTATAATGTTACGGTTAATCCCACTATTCTTTGATAAAAGTGAAGCTTAAGAGTTGGGGAGGGTGGTGATGACTAGCTGCCTTCTCTCTAGTCTTACACTGCTAAATTAATGAAAGCTAGCGCAGATAGCCCTTGTGTAGCTTTGCGTGAAATTCAGAAACAAACTCTCTTTCTATAAGTACAAAAAAAAAGAACGCTAGAATGCTAGTCGTTAGTGATGTCATGGAATTAACAGGTAGTAATCGGTCATGCACTTTCAAGTGAAACGTGACAGCGTCACCAGTTTGGTAATGTTTTAATAAATTTGTTTTATTTTTTAACATCTTACAAACAAAAGTATAAAAATACAATATGCTCTGCTTAATTGGTTTATAATTCATAATGAATGTCACACCTTGCTAAAAGTAAACAAAAGGGCCCTTATTGAAAGAATATAATAGTTTTAAAATTATTTGTGTTTTTAACTGTCAATCCATTATTCGAGTCCTCTGATTTTAAGAAACGCTATCAACTAAACATGTACAACATAAGGACGCAAAATAAAAAGCCACAATTTTTTCATCCATCAATCGTTCTAATTTTGTACTACTTGTATACGTTTACGTTAATCTAATTTTACGTAAGTACTAGTAACCGAATCTAAACTCTCTAAACATGACAAAATTGGCCCCCTATAATTAATTAACCCAACTTCCATAAAGTAACACATTTTCAGCGTAAGTATTCACCAGATCCTTGTCGAACAATATTATCACTAGCCCTTGAGTAGCCACACATCATTACAACTCATTATGTGAAGTTGTTACGTAACAATACTGTTATCACTTGTCCTTGTTTAACCAGTTTATTAACGTGTAGTTGTGAAACAATATTGTTATCACTGGTCCTTGTTTAACCAGTTTATTGACGTGTAGTTGTGTAACAATATTGTTATCACTGGTCCTTGTTTAACCAGTTTATTGACGTGTAGTTGTGTAACAATATTGTTATCACTGGTCCTTGTTTAACCAGTTTATTAACGTGTAGTTGTGTAACAATACTGTTGCAACACAAATTGGCTGAATTTTCATGAGTAATAAATTAGATCAAAATAATAAAGCTAAAAGTGGAAATATATTTATATAACATATATATACATATTTATAACTATTTATAGATATATATTTATAACTAATCAAATATATATATATATATTTATAACTCCAAATATGGATAATTAACTGGCCATTCACTGGTCAACAAGGATTTTTAGATAAATACTGTTGTTTCGATTCTCGTTACACACGTTTTGTTTCCAGGTATCACGACGAAGATCACACGAATCTTCTAAACAGCATATGGATGGTCGTCATAACATTCTTATCTGTGGGGTACGGAGACATAGTACCAAACACGTACTGTGGTAGAGGTATAGCTGTAACCACGGGCCTTATGGTAAGTATGTGGTCACTTCTTATCTGTGGGGTATGGAAACATGGTATCAAATACGTGACTATGGTAGGTATGTAGTCATCATTTCTTTTTGCACTAAAAGCATTGAAAATAATTCCAATTTAGAAACAAAACAAACAAAGCTTCCAGAAAATTACATTTATGTTTCTGAAGAAACCAACACTTTTATGTATGAACACGCTGTTTATAAGTCTGATCAAACGGTATTTGTTGAGATTTGTGTTCAGTAAGAGAATCTTTGTTGTGTTATTGATTCTGGATAAACATAACAGTTCATGTATGGTGCACAGACAAACAGCCCACAAAAAATGTCACAAAATGAACTGGAAAATGTACGTAGAACAAAAGGTAACCACCAAAACGGTTTGTTACTGAAACAAAGGTAGAAGACGAATAGCCAGCCCTTAAAGAAATGTCAAGGAAACATGTGTAGGAATCTCCTAGAACAGCCATCGAAACGGTCTGTTACTGAAACAAAGGTCTTCTTCCTTCTACGGATAGCCCTTAAAGAAATGTCAAGGAAACATGTGTAGGAATCTTCTAGAACAGCCATCGAAACGGTCTGTTACTGAAACAAAGGTCTTCTACCTTCTACGGATAGCCCTTAAAGAAATGTCAAGGAAACATGTATAGGAATCTTCTAGAACAGATTAAGCTAGACGGTCTTTTGTCCTTCTTCTTATCGGTTTTTCCACTTAGTTGAGTTCGTCCAGTATCTTACATGACCAATGAGTTGGATGGCAAAAAAAGGAAGAAATATAGAGCGTGGACTAGAACACTGGACCTTATTGTTTGTTCTTTAGCCAGAGATAAAAGATACTGACGGGCGTGTATCTCTCATAACCCGTACCTTATTCTCTCGTTGTTTATGCTGTTGTCCTGGAAGTAATGTAATTATTTCAGTTTGACCTCACGTATTGGAAAAAATTGCAGTTGGTCATCCCTACAAAAACTGAATAAAACATCAAGTATCAGTTGTCCATGTTGAATAGCTGTTCATGTCAGATATCACTGGGTAGACGTAACCACTTATTAAAACTTATTAGAATATGAAATAAAAACAAATGTAACCACCTCTAGAGACATAAAACGTTTAAGTAAATCTGTATATTTGCTTCATGAAATTTAACAAGTTAATTGTGTTACACTCTCGGTTTCACTCAGATCCAAAACTCTGAACTATTTATATCAAGAAACTTGAACATTTCAGTCACGATAATAGTCACTCATCAATAAAAACAACAATAAATATAATTTGTTATTATTTATAATTAACTTACGACAAGTTTTCAAATGTGAATGACAGTGCAATTATTTCCTACCAAATTAGTGTAGAATATTCTATTTGTGATATAAAACTAGAGTAGAATATTCTATTTGTGATATAACACTATGGTAGAATATTCTGTTTGTGATATAACACTGGGGTAGAATATTCTGTTTGTGATATAACACTAGGGTAGAATATTCTGTTTCTGATATAACACTAGGGTAGAATATTCTGTTATAATATAACACTAGTATATAATATACCATTTATAATATAAAACTGGTATAGAATATACTATTGTAGTATAACACTATTATATAATATACTGTTGTAATATAACACTAGTACAGAATATGCTGTTTGTAATATAACACTAGTAGAGAATATAGTGTTCGTAACATGACACAAGTATACAATATACTTTTTGTAATACAAGACTATTATAGAATACACTGTTCGTAATACATCACTAGTGTAGAATATACTGTTTGTAATATGACTTTAGTAGAGAATATACTGTTGTAATATAGCGCAAGTGGAGAATATCATATTTGTAATGTGACACTAGTATAGAACACTCTGTTTGTAATATAAATCGTATATGGAATATAAGATTGTGATATGACTCTAGTATAGAATATCATGTTTGAAATACAACACTAGTATAGAATATGCTGTTTGTAATATAACTCTAGTATAGAATATATTTGTAATATAACACTAGTATAGAACATACTGTTTGTAACCTAAGACTACTACAGAATATAATGTTTGTGAAATAACACTAGTTTAGAATATCCTGTTTGTAATATATCACTAGTATAGGATATACTGTTTCTAATGTAACACTAGTAGAGAGTATACTGTTGTAGTATAGCACAAGTGGAAGATATCATATTCTAATATAACACTAGCATAGAACATGCTGTTTGTAACATAAGAATTCTATAGAACACACTCTTTTTAATATAACACCAGTACGGAATATCCTATTTGTAATATAAAACTATTATAAAACATGCTGTTTGTAATATAACGTTAGTATATTACATTGTGCTTTTAACATAACACCATTAAACGACACTGTTTGTAATATAACAGTAATATAGAATATATTATTTATAATATAACACAAGTATAAAATATACTGTTTGTAATATAACACAAGTATAGAACATACTGTTTGTAACATAACACCAGTATGGAATATCCTGTTTGTAATATAAAACCAGTATAGAACATACAGTTTGTAATATAACACAAGTATAGAATATCTTTTTTGTAATGTAACACTATTAGAGAATATACTCTCTGTACTATATCACTAGAGTAGAATATACTGTTTGTAATATAACACTAGTATAGAACACACTATTTGTAATATAACACTAGTATAGAACACACTATTTGTAATATAACACCAGTTTAGAATATATTATTCGTAATATGACACTAGTATAAAATGTACTGTTTGTTATATAACACTAGTATAGAACATAGTGTTTGTATCATAATACTACTATAAAATACAATATTTGTGATATAACACTAGTTTAAAATATCATGTTTGTAGTATAACACTAGTATAAAATATACAGTTTGTAATATGACACTGGTATAGAACATAGTGTTTGTAACATAAAACTACTTTAGAACAGAATACTTGTATTATAACACTAGTATAGAATATCGTGTTTGAAATATATCACTAGTATAGAATATATTATGTTTCTAACATAACACTAGTATAGAAAATACTGTTTGGAACGTAAAACTACTATAGAATATAAAATAGAAACGTGCTTGAGTTCATTGTATTAATATAAACGATGTCTAAATTATGTTAACTCGAACATTCTCCGTTGTAAAGATTTGGTGTTCACACTATGCCTCTATTTTCTTCTTCCTTTCATAATCCATCTGATATAAATATCGAAGGTATACCAGCACCTATTTCTGCAGTCCAGTCAAACATAAACCCATAAGCTGTATCTGGTGACTTAATTGGTATGTCTTCGTTCGCAATATCATTAATACCTGTCTCATTCTACAGCTGCTTGAGGTATTTCGCTGTTAAACTGATACAATACATGTGCATGTAACTTTTAAAGTTCTTCCAATATATATCCATCTGAACTATGTTGGTGCCTGGAACATGAAAAGAGCTTTCACTACTGATCTTTCTGTTGATGGATTATCATCTGATACAAAAAAATGTACTGTTTTACTTCGTCTGAGTTACGACTCAATGTAAGCCTTTTTCTTGAGGATCCTGGTACCCAAAGATGATCCATGTTCCTACATTTACCTTGTCATTTAGTACAAGAGCTACATATATTTATATTAATTCCCTACCTGAACATATATTTCTAATCTGAGTGCATAAATATATTACATCAAAGAAGGTTGCTACATACCCTTTCCAAAACGTTATTAATTTTCGGTAGGATCATACTAACCGCGTAATACGAAACAATGTCAAAATGTAGTTCTGATACAATCCGTCCTATCGTGTCTATTATACGGCTTCAACACGATTAGCTATTTTTAATATTCTAGCCTTTTATTATAGCATTTACACAATCCTCTATGTAATAATAAGTAGAAAAATATAATATGCGAAAGAAAAGTGGGCCGATATATAAAATACAAAACCTAATTTACCATTTCATTCCGACATCACAACATTGATTAACTAACCTTGCATGACGTAAGTATTCATTATTCCAATGACAACCGATGACGAGTTTTCTCTGTGTTGATATGAAGCTATTACGTACCAGGAAAATGTGATCTTCCAGGTGTTAGTTACAAAACAACGATTATTACTGGAAACTGAGAAAGATTACAGCAAGGGATGTAATTATGTCCATAAAGATGTAATTTTGAACAAGTGTAACTTTTACGTAGAGATCACATATACATTGTGTATATTTTATGTACAAGTAATATTAGATTAAACAAATCAATATAACATTTTTCAGTTGCTTTTCTTGTGTTTCACTGGTACGATAAACTATGTTGTCTTCTCAACCGGACATAATATAGTAACTCTAAAATACGAAATCTGAGAAAGATTATTAGTTTTGCTGTGTTTTTAACAAACACGTATTTTTAGATGAACAGTATTTGGCAAAATTGGATATTATTATCTGAGCTATGTTATTAAGAGGATATAACTGGATGTTATTAACTGGAGTATGTTGCTAAGAGACACATTGTTTAGATAAACAATACTGGTTATAAATGGATGTTATTAACTGAACTATTGCTAAGAGACACATTGTTCAGTTGAACAATACTGGTTATAACTACTAAGTTGCTAAGAGATATAGTGTTGAAATGAACAGTGTTGGGTAGAACTTATCTAGCTTTCACTGCTAATAAAGTGTCTAAATCCGAAAAAACAAGACAATATTGTGAAGTATTTCAACGTATAAGAACAACCACAGAGACTGAACAACACTATTAACCTTTTCCACATGCCGTGAGTTCACACTGGATATTGTCAGATAGAAGACTCAGAAAATCCTCCTCATATTGAGAATCCTTGAGCATTTATTATAGTGTAACGAGGAGACTCAACTTTAATGGAATATAGTACCAATCAGGTTATACGATTGAGAACTATTGAGACAAAACCGTAAAGATGTCCCATCTCTGTTATGAACACATGTTTCAAAGTAATCCAATATCTGGATCCATATTTAGATCCAGGACAAATCTTGAGAGGGCTGTTTTATGCTAATTGTCCATCTTGTGTAAAGTGTTTGTATACATTTTACAGACACACACACACACACACAAGTACCAATTGTAATGCAGGTACAGTTTGAGGTAATTTAATGTAAACATTTGATGAAACACTCAATTCTGAATTGCTTTATTTTCTAATAACTATGAAAGAATTTTTGTAGCATATCAACTAACGTCTGTTGGTTTTTGTACTGATCATTGTATCATTAAAGTAGGATAGTTTTAAAATTAGATATACCAGAACTTCATCTGTTATCTCTGTTGTTTAACTATTTACTGACGTCTCCCAGGGAGCCGGATGTACAGCCCTCGTTGTAGCTGTTATAGCCCGAAAACTGGAGCTTACTCGGGCTGAAAAGCATGTCCACAACTTCATGGTGCAC
Source organism: Tachypleus tridentatus (assembly GCF_004210375.1). Lineage (NCBI taxonomy): Eukaryota > Metazoa > Arthropoda > Merostomata > Xiphosura > Limulidae > Tachypleus > Tachypleus tridentatus. The sequence goes on from NW_027467777.1 coordinate 22,632,740, forward strand.
ACGCAACTAACTAAACGGGTTAGTATTAAAATAATAGATACTTAAATAACCCAACACGTTAGTATCTGATATGTATGTGTTACTAATATAACATAAACGCAATTAAATAAACGAGTTAACATCTGGCATGTACGTATCACTAATATGACAGATATTCGATAGAAACAACCGGCTAGAATCTCATTTCTAGACTGTATCGTATTTGCGTTAAATGCTGTGTAGCAAAAGTTCTGTCTCTAGTACGGCCGCGTCGCAGGCTATCATAAATATCTAATGTCTTTTTTTGAAATACAAACTCGTGAAAATTACATTCAAGCCAAACCTTTTATTTCAGGCCTTTCTGAATGAAATTCAATCTCTGTTCATATATATGAGGATATTTATCATACACTGAGTATTGATGTTACAAAAAGAACAAATATATGAGGATATTTCTCATACACTGAGTATTGATGTTACAAAAAGAACAAAGATATAAGGATATTTATAATGCACTGAGTATTGATGTTACAAAAAGAACAAATATATGAGGATATTTATAATACACTGAGTATTGATGTTACAAAAAGAACAAATATATGACGATATTTATAACACACTGAGTATTGATGTTACAAAAAGAACAAATATACGAGGATATTTATAATACACTGAGTATTGATGTTACAAAAAGAACGAATATATGAGGATATTTATAATGCACTGATTATTGATTTTATATAAAGAACAAATATATGAGAATATTTATTATACACTGAGTGTTGATGTTACAAAAAGAACAAATATATGAGGATATTTATAATGTACTGAGTATTGATTTTATATAAAGAACAAATATATGAGGATATTTATAATGCACTGAGTATTGATGTTACAAAAAGAACAAATATATGAGGATATTTATAATGCACTGAGTATTGATTTTATATAAGGAACAAATATATGAGGATATTTATAATGCACTGAGTATTGATGTTACAAAAAGAACAAATATATGAGGATATTTATAATGAATATTGAGATTCCTTGAAGTTAATACGTTATTAAGTTTCTGTATACTTTCCACTGTGTTAGGATTTTTATAGTAATATCACTGTATGTTGGTGGTGTTATAAATTCCAAAGATATAAACGAATGATATCTAATTTAAGCTAAATGTAAATCCGTCAACAGCAACTTTTGTTAATGACAATAGTGTGTCATATTTATTAAATACACTTATTGAATAAACTTCATTTCATTTTACTTTTTTAGCTAAAAAATGCAGCAGCAAATGTTCTGCGAGAAACATGGTTAATCTATAGGAACACCAAACTGGTTAAACGAGTAAATTTTGGCAAAGTCAGACATCACCAGCGAAAATTTCTTCTGGCCATTTACAGGTAGACAGAATTATAAATTAGATTCCTGTAACTTAGTAACAAAGTAATAACATTGTAAAAGATACATACTCTTATTTAAAAAAATAAGGTTTGATTGTGTTTGTTTACTACAAACATGTCGTTTGTCCAATTGAAATAATTCTCTTGCATTATACTTTTCTGTGGTTGAATTTAAAAAAAAGGTTTACTTTTAATTAATCCATCTTTATATATTATAATGTGCTTGTCTTCTAAGTTATCATGTGTCAGTGTTCTCTTTTTCTTAGTCTTTAGAAGTAGTAATAATATAAATTACCAATGTTTTACGTTATCATAAGTCAGTGTTCTCTTGTTCTTTGTCTTTAGAAGTAGTAATATTATAAATTACCAGTGTTTCATGTTATCACAAGTCAGTGTTCTCTTGTTCTTTGTCTTTAGAAGTAGTAATATTATAAATTACCAGTGTTTTACGTTATCATAAGTCAGTGTTCTCTTGTTCTTTGTCTTTAGAATTAGTAATATTATAAATTACCAGTTTTATGTTATCATGTGTGTGTACATTCATTAAGTGTATTTAGAAGTAGTTATGCTATAAATTACCAGTTTTATATATCATGTGTGTGTACATTCATTAAGTGTATTTAGAAGTAGTTATGCTATAATTTACCAGTTTTATGTTATCATGTGTGTGTACATTCATTAAGTTTATTTAGAAGTAGTTATGCTATAATTTACCAGTTTTATGTTATCATGTGTGTGTACATTCATTAAGTTTCTTTAGAAGTAGTTATGCTATAATTTACTAGTTTTATGTTATCATGTGTGTGTACATTCATTAAGTTTCTTTAGAAGTAGTTTATTATAATTTACCAGTTTTATGTTATCATGTGTGTGTACATTCATTAAGTTTCTTTAGAAGTAGTTTATTATAATTTACCAGTTTTATGTTATCATGTGTGTGTACATTCATTAAGTTTCTTTAGAAGTAGTTTATTATAATTTACCAGTTTTATGTTATCATGTGTGTGTACATTCATTAAGTTTCTTTAGAAGTAGTTTATTATAATTTACCAGTTTTATGTTATCATGTGTGTGTGCATTCATTAAGTTTCTTTAGAAGTAGTTTATTATAATTTACCAGTTTTATGTTATCATGTGTGTGTACATTCATTAAGTTTATTTAGAAGTAGTTATGCTATAATTTACCAGTTTTATGATATCATGTGTTTGTACATTCATTAAGTGTATTTAGAAGTAGTTTATTATAATTTACCAGTTTTATGTTATCATGTGTGTGTACATTCATTAAGTTTCTTTAGAAGTAGTTATGCTATAATTTACCAGTTTTATGTTATCATATGTGTGTACATTCATTAAGTTTCTTTAGAAGTAGTTTATTATAATTTACCAGTTTTATGTTATCATGTGTGTGTACATTCATTAAGTTTCTTTAGAAGTAGTTTATTATAATTTACCAGTTTTATGTTATCATGTGTGTGTACATTCATTAAGTTTCTTTAGAAGTAGTTTATTATAATTTACCAGTTTTATGTTATCATGTGTGTGTACATTCATTAAGTTTCTTTAGAAGTAGTTTATTATAATTTACCAGTTTTATGTTATCATGTGTGTGTACATTCATTAAGTTTCTTTAGAAGTAGTTTATTATAATTTACCAGTTTTATGTTATCATGTGTGTGTACATTCATTAAGTTTCTTTAGAAGTAGTTTATTATAATTTACCAGTTTTATGTTATCATGTGTCAGTGTCCTCTTGTTTTATACACCAGTTTTATGTTATCATGTGTCAATGTCCTCTTGTTTTATACACCAGTTTTATGTTATCATGTGTCAGTGTTCTCTTGTTTTATACACCAGTTTTATGTTATCATGTGTCAGTGTTCTCTTGTTTTATACACCAGTTTTATGTTATCATGTGTGTGTACATTCTTTAAGTTTATTTAGAAGTAGTTATGCTATAATTTAACGGTGTTTCACGTTCTCATATTTCAGTTTTCTCTTGTTCCTCGTCTTTAGAAGTAGTTTGTTGTAATTTATCAGTTTGTTTATGTTTTCATGTTTTAATGTTCTCTTGTTCATAGTGTTTAGAAATATTTTGTTATAGTTTACCAGAGTTTTATTTTATCACGTGTCTATGTTCTCTTGTTCATAGTCTTGAGAAATAGTTAAACGTATTATTCAAGATGTTTTGTTCTTTCTCTTAATGTAACCATCTCATCCTTCAGGACAAAGAGATTAAATAACTTGTAACCAATGTTCTTTATATGATATAAAACAGTTTTATTACAGTGTAATCGTATTTTTATAAAAAATGTACAAATGTTTTGTTAATCTGTATCCATACTATTCTGTTGGACAAACAGGTGTTTTGTTATTCTGTGACAAAATTGTTATGTCATATAATATTGTTTTCATATACTCTAACCATATTGTTGAATAATATTTGCAGATGTTGTTAATTTATGGAACTAGTAGTAGGTGCTCTATGCAATTACATCAAAACCAGAAATTACATTTTTCTAGCAGTAACTGTCATAATTCTGCTACATTCTTCATTTCAGTCTGAGAAAAGTTAAAATGGACCAAGAAAAACTTATGGACAGTTCCAGCACTATTAATGATATGGCAAAGGTAAGAATTGCTTATATCGGACATCAAGGTCCACGTCTATGTCACACATGTACTACATACTACAAGACTACTATTACGGGTAAGAAGTGAATACATTGGACTACAAGGTCTACTTGTCACGTGCAGTAGTAATACCATATCAGTAGAACACACAGGAGAACACATCATTGTAGTAAAATACACCAGACAACAGTAAGAACACCATTGCAGTAAAATACACCAGACAACAGTAAGAAAATCATTGTAGTAATATACACCAGACAACAGTAAGAACATCATTGTAGTAAAATACACCAGACAACAGTAAGAATATCATTGTAGTAATATACATCAGAGAATAGTAGGAACATCATTGTAGTAATATACACCACGCAACAGTAAGAACATTATTGTAGTAATATACACCAAAGAACAGTAAAACATCATTGTAGTAATATACACCAGAGAACAGTAAGAATATCATTGTAGTAATATACACCAGACAACAGTAAGAATATCATTGTAGTAAAATACACCAGACAACAGTAAGAATATCATTGTAGTAATATACACCAGAGAATAGTAAAAACATCATTGTGGTAATATACACCAGACAACAGTAAGAATATCATTGTAGAAAATACACCAGAGAACAGTAAGAATATCATTGTAGTAATATACACCAGAGAATAGTAAGAACATCATTGTAGTAATATACACCAGAGAATAGTAAAAACATCATTGTAGTAAAATACACCAGACAACAGAAAGAACATCATTGTAGTATTATACACCAGAGAATAGTAAGAACATCATTGTAGTAATATACACCAGACAACAGTAAGAATATCATTGTAGTAAAATACACCAGAAAACAGTAAGAACATCATTGTAGTAATATACACCAGACAACAGTAAGAATATCATTGTAGTAATATACATCAGAGAATAGTAGGAACATCATTGTAGTAATATACACCACGCAACAGTAAGAACATTATTGTAGTAATATACACCAAAGAACAGTAAAACATCATTGTAGTAATGTACACCAGAGAACAGTAAGAATATCATTCTGGTAATATACACCAGACAACAGTAAGAATATCATTGTAGTAAAATACAGCAGACAACAGTAAGAATATCATTGTAGTAATATACACCAGAGAATAGTAAAAACATCATTGTGGTAATATACACCAGACAACAGTAAGAATATCATTGTAGAAAATACACCAGAGAACAGTAAGAATATCATTGTAGTAAAATACACCAGACAACAGTAAGAACATCATTGTAGTAAAATACACCAGGCAACAGTAAGAATATCATTGTAGTAAAATACACAAGAGAACAGAAAGAACATCATTGTAGTATTATACACCAGAGAATAGTAAGAACATCATTGTAGTAATATACACCAGAGAATAGTAAGAACATAATTGTAGTAATATACAGCAGAGAATAGTAAGAACATCATTGTAGTAATATACACCAGACAACAGCAAGAATATCACTGTAGTAAAATACACCAGACAACAGTAAGAATATCATTGTAGTAATATACACCAAACAACAGTAAGAATATCACTGTCGTAAAATACACCAGAGAACAGTAAGAATATCATTGTCGTAAAATACACCAGAGAACAGTAAGAACATCATTGTAGTAAAATACACCAGAAAACAGTAAGAACATCATTGTAGTAATATACACCAGACAACAGTAAGAATATCATTGTAGTAATATACATCAGAGAATAGTAGGAACATCATTGTAGTAATATACACCACGCAACAGTAAGAACATTATTGTAGTAATATACACCAAAGAACAGTAAAACATCATTGTAGTAATATACACCAGAGAACAGTAAGAATATCATTGTAGTAATATACACCAGACAACAGTAAGAATATCATTGTAGTAAAATACACCAGACAACAGTAAGAACATCATTGCAGTAAAATACACCAGAGAACAGTAAGAATATCATTGTAGTAATATACACCAGACAACAGTAAGAATATCATTGTAGTAATATACACCAGAGAATAGTAAAAACATCATTGTGGTAATATACACCAGACAACAGAAAGAACATCATTGTAGTAAAATACACCAGGCAACAGTAAGAACATCATTGTAGTAAAATACACAAGAGAACAGAAAGAACATCATTGTAGTAATATACACCAGAGAATAGTAAGAACATCATTGTAGTAATATACAGCAGAGAATAGTAAGAACATCATTGTAGTAATATACACCAGACAACAGCAAGAATATCACTGTAGTAAAATACACCAGACAACAGTATGAATATCATTGTAGTAATATACACCAGACAACAGTAAGAATATCATTGTCGTAAAATACACCAGAGAACAGTAAGAACATCATTGTAGTAAAATACACCAGAAAACAGTAAGAACATCATTGTAGTAATATACACCAGACAACAGTAAGAATATCATTGTAGTAATATACATCAGAGAATAGTAGGAACATCATTGTAGTAATATACACCACGCAACAGTAAGAACATTATTGTAGTAATATACACCAAAGAACAGTAAAACATCATTGTAGTAATATACACCAGAGAACAGTAAGAATATCATTGTAGTAATATACACCAGACAACAGTAAGAATATCATTGTAGTAAAATACACCAGACAACAGTAAGAACATCATTGCAGTAAAATACACCAGAGAACAGTAAGAATATCATTGTAGTAATATACACCAGACAACAGTAAGAATATCATTGTAGTAATATACACCAGAGAATAGTAAAAACATCATTGTGGTAATATACACCAGACAACAGTAAGAATATCATTGTAGAAATACACCAGAGAACAGTAAGAATATCATTGTAGTAAAATACACCAGACAACAGTAAGAACATCATTGCAGTAAAATACACCAGACAACAGTAAGAACATCATTGTAGTAAAATACACCAGGCAACAGTAAGAATATCATTGTAGTAAAATACACAAGAGAACAGAAAGAACATCATTGTAGTAAAATACACCAGACAACAGAAAGAACATCATTGTAGTATTATACACCAGAGAATAGTAAGAACATCATTGTAGTAATATACACCAGACAACAGTAAGAATATCATTGTAGTAAAATACACCAGAAAACAGTAAGAACATCATTGTAATAATATACACCAGACAACAGTAAGAATATCATTGTAGTAAAATACTATAGACAACAGTAAGAATATCATTGTAGTAATATACACCAGAGAATAGTAAAAACATCATTGTGGTAATATACACCAAACAACAGTAAGAATATCATTGTAGAAAATACACCAGAGAACAGTAAGAATATCATTGTAGTAAAATACACCAGACAACAGTAAGAACATCATTGTAGTAAAATACACCAGACAACAGTAAGAACATCATTGCAGTAAAATACACCAGACAACAGTAAGAACATCATTGTAGTAAAATACACCAGGCAACAGTAAGAACATCATTGTAGTAGAATACACAAGAGAACAGAAAGAACATCATTGTAGTATTATACACCAGAGAATAGTAAGAACATCATTGCAGTAATATACACCAGAGAATAGTAAGAACATCATTGTAGTAATATACACCAGAGAATAGTAAGAACATCATTGTAGTAATTTACAGCAGAGAATAGTAAGAACATCATTGTAGTAATATACACGAGACAACAGTAAGAATATCACTGTAGTAAAATACACCAGACAACAGTAAGAATATCATTGTAGTAATATACACCAGACAACAGTAAGAATATCACTGTCGTAAAATACACCAGAGAACAGTAAGAATATCATTGTAGAAATACACCAGAGAACAGTAAGAATATCATTGTAGTAAAATACACCAGACAACAGTAAGAACATCATTGTAGTAAAATACACCAGACAACAGTAAGAACATCATTGCAGTAAAATACACCAGACAACAGTAAGAACATCATTGTAGTAAAATACACCAGGCAACAGTAAGAATATCATTGTAGTAAAATACACAAGAGAACAGAAAGAACATTATTGTAGTAATATACACCATACAACAGAAGAATATCATTGTAGTAAAATACACCAGAAAACAGTAAGAACATCATTGTAGTAATATACACCAGACAACAGTAAGAATATCATTGTAGTAATATACATCAGAGAATAGTAGGAACATCATTGTAGTAATATACACCACGCAACAGTAAGAACATTATTGTAGTAATATACACCAAAGAACAGTAAAACATCATTGTAGTAATATACACCAGAGAACAGTAAGAATATCATTGTAGTAAAATACACCAGACAACAGTAAGAATATCATTGTAGTAATATACACCAGAGAATAGTAAAAACATCATTGTGGTAATATACACCAGACAACAGTAAGAATATCATTGTAGAAAATACACCAGAGAACAGTAAAAATATCATTGTAGTAAAATACACCAGAGAACAGTAAGAACATCATTGTAGTAAAATACACCAGACAACAGTAAGAACATCATTGCAGTAAAATACACCAGACAACAGTAAGAACATCATTGTAGTAAAATACACCAGGCAACAGTAAGAATATCATTGTAGTAAAATACACAAGAGAACAGAAAGAACATCATTGTAGTATTATACACCAGAGAATAGTAAGAACATCATTGTAGTAATATACACCAGAGAATAGTAAGAATATCATTGTAGTAATATACACCAGACAACCGTAAGAATATCATTGTAGTAATATACACCAGAGAATAGTAAGAACATCATTGTAGTAATATACACCAGAGAATAGTAAGAACATCATTGTAGTAATATACAGCAGAGAATAGTAAGAACATCATTGTAGTAATATACACGAGACAACAGTAAGAATATCACTGTTGTAAAATACACCAGAAAACAGTAAGAATATCATTGTAGTAATATACACCAGACAACAGTAAGAATATCACTGTCGTAAAATACACCAGAGAACAGTAAGAATATCATTGTCATAAAATACACCAGAGAACAGTAAGAACATCATTGTAGTAAAATACACCAGACAATAGTAAGAACATCATTGTAGTAAAATACACCAGACAATAGAAAGAACATCATTGTAGTAATATACACCAGAGAACACTAAGAATATCATTGTAGTAAAATACACCAGACAATAGTAAGAACATCATTGTAGTAAAATACACCAGACAATAGTAAGAACATCATTGTAGTAAAATACACCAGACAATAGAAAGAACATCATTGTAGTAATATACACTAGAGAATAGTAAGAACATTATTGTAGTAAAATACACCAGAGAATAGTAAGAACATCATTGTAGTAATATACAGCAGACAACAGTAGGAATATCATTGTAGTAAAATACACCAGAGAACAGTTAGAACATCATTGTAGTAAAATACACCAGACCACAGTAAGAATATCATTGTAGTAAAATACACCAGAGAACAGTTAGAACATCATTGTAGTAATATACACCAGACAACAGTAAGAATATCATTGTAGTAATATACACCAGACAACAGTAAGAATATCATTGTAGTAATATACACCAGAGAATAGTAGGAACATCATTGTAGTAATATACACCACGCAACAGTAAGAACATCATTGTAGTAATATACACCAAAGAACAGTAAGAATATCATTGTAGTAATATACACCAGAGAACAGTAAGAATATCATTGTAGTAATATACACCAGAGAACAGTAAGAACATCATTGTAGTAAAATACACCAGAGAACAGTAAGAACATCATTGTAGTAAAATACACCAGAGAACAGTGAGAACATCATTGTAGTAATATACACGAGACAACAGTAAGAACATCATTGTAGTAATATACACCAGACAACAGTAAGAACATCATTGTAGTAAAATACACCAGAGAACAGTAAGAACATCATTGTAGTAAAATACACCAAAGAACAGTAAGAACATCATTGTAGTAATATACACCAGACAACAGTAAGAACATCATTGTAGTAAAATACACCAGATAACAGTAAGAACATCATTGTAGTAATGTACACCAGACAACAGTAAGAACATCATTGTAGTAAAATACACCAGAGAACAGTAAGAACATTATTGTAGTAATATACACCAGACAACAGTAAGAACATCACTGTAGTAAAATACACCAGAGAACAGTAAGAACATCATTGTTGTAAAATGCACCAGAGAACAGTAAGAACATCATTGTTGTAAAATACACTACAGTACAGTCATAACATCACTACAGGGTGTAGCGGATTTTTTACTTTAGTAAACTATACCAATAGTATATTGTGTTTTTTATTAGAATAAAAATGTTTTGATTTTTCTTTTGTTGTTTTTATGATCAATTTCACCACTTATATAAATATATGTGTTCTATGTAGTGTGTTAACTTCTCAAAGTTGTACTCTTACAAAGTTGAAGCATTATGGGACTGTATCAGACATCAGTGCATGCATATCTTTTACTTGTTTTATTAACTAATTTTATTGTTTCATAGTTAAGTCACTTCACATTTCTAGTTTATTTATTTCGCATTCTGTTTTCACTTCAATTTATCAGTAGATGTACTCACTAGATTTGTTGTAGGGTAGTAAAAATCTGAGATAATTCTCGCACCTAAAGGTTGGAAAGGATGGTCAGAGCTTACCAGAAAACGATCACCCACAAGTAAGGTCTTCTAGTTATAAACAAGTTCTGTTTGCACTCAGCTTCCACCACATCCTTGTTACATTTTTCAAGAGCTCCTTGTTAACCATTAAGAAAGTGTTAGATTAAAGTTCCCTCGTCTGTTTAGATGTCAGTAAACTTTAAATTTATCGTGTTGTTTGAATCTTCTGTTGGAGAGTTTACTCTTTTGGTTCGTAACTAAATATTGAGTAATACACGCCAGTGGCTTTATTAATGACGTAAACTATCTCATAAATAGTTCTTTATTTCTCCGTAATAGAAGTGTATGGTTTGATCGACACAAAAAAAACATGCTATAACAACTTTGTCATGCTTTCGAAATTTACATCAGCACTTATTCATGTGTTTCTCGCACGAATTGAGCACTAACACTAATTGGGCACTAACACTTATTGGGCACTGGCACTAATTGAGCACTAACACAAATTATGCATTAGCACTAATAGTTTCATAAGTCTCTAAGTGTATTTACTAAATTTTTTACTTATTTTATTCAGGTCCAGAATACAGTGTACGAGATTGTCTCTGATATGAACCAACGCCAGGAAACCATGGAGAAGCAAGTAGCGACACTAGTGGAGGAAATAGGAAACATTCAGGAACAGATCCGAAACCTCCCTATTATCATAACCCAGTCCTTGGTCCAACACTTGAGTGACGATCTGAATGCTGGGAGACAAGGGGGAGATAGTCAGTTCACTCATCTGGGTGTTATGTACCCCGATTGGTCTCCAGTAGATGTAACGACTGGTCAGAATATCAGAGGGTACGGCTACCCCTCTTATGCCTAAAGCTGATTCCACGAGCAATTAAATGTGTCCTTTCAGTCTTCAGGTGACTGGTGTTTCTCTCTAAGGATACTTGAAGACCGAACATGAAAACATTAAGCCTTTAATAAAAAGATTTGATAAATTTTGACTACCCACTCACAGCTCACCTCACTCTGAACTAGAAAGCTAAAATCCGTTGTATGTTTCTACAATCCAGCAGCAAACTGGTATGACCAAAATAATGGTCAACGTGAAATCTATCCTAATTTTATGTTTTCAGTGTAGTTTCTCTCTTCACGTTTAAGCAATATTGTTATGGGTGAGGTAGTTAGTAAACATCGAAACACGGTGTCTTATAGAACTTTAAAAGGTATTTTACTCGTTTGTTTCTCGCGGGGAAGCGCGTTTTCCAGGAATGTTTTTTAACACTTTCAAAAACACTGTTTAAATGTGCTGCCATCTATGTATGATTGTTTAGGAGATGTATTTTCAATAGGTTTGTCTAACAAATAATAACCACACGACTGAGTTAGTCTTTTAATCTTAGTAAGATAAACCTAGTTCAATTGACAGTTACAAATAATTAATGTTAACCTAGTTAACAACACTATATATATTGAATATATATATCTTAATAAGATAAACCTAGTTCAATTCACAGTTACAAATAATTAATGTTAAACTAGTACTATGGAAAAACAGAACGTAGACTTTTACGAATTTTCGACAATTATATGGTTATAATTAACGAAGACACACTGTTATGTTTTGTGATGTCATGTTTGTGTTACATGATATCCTTTCTGTGTTTCGTTGAGACATGTTCTCGTTCATCAGAATATTTTGATCTGAAGTGTTAGTGTAATAAGATAAAAGTAATTCTTTCATTGTTCTACAGTACCACACCTAAATTCACCTAATCTCGTAGTAACTCACGAGAAATGAGCTCAATAAACATTGAATATATATTCGTCCCTCTGCAATAAATACAAACCTGATATACCTTTAGCGTCAATTAATTTTGTTAGTGAGTAAAATGCCCTCTTGTAAACATATTCGAACCCGAGACTAGTCTGTTATAATGTTAAGTTACTTAGGATATTTAAAGAAGAATTTGAGAAATACCTTAAAACTTTGACAAATATGTTGTTTTCTCTTTGTTGACGTATGTGTTACGTCACTACAATATTTAAACCAGAATTCTAATAATCCTTAATCTGGGTAGAAAACGCTCATGTCGTGAGGTTATCTTCATAATTTTTCAAACAACCTTCATCACTCACGCACGACTGTTCACAATCAAACCATGTCTTTCTTCCACCAGCAGCGAAAACAAAGAAAGAAACCGAATAAATAATACAGCTTTATTTGATAATGTAATATTTTATACAGTTATAATATATCTGTTACACCACGAGTCTTTTATGTACAACAATGTAACATTGTACATAGTTTAACTTATTTGTTAGACCACGAGTGTTTTGTATTCAATATTGTAATATTCTATACAGCTATAATATATGTTAGACCACGAGTCTTTTATGTACAACAATGTAACATTGTATATAGTTTAAGGTATTTGTTAGACCACGAGTGTTTGAGGTTTAATAATGTAATATCATTTATAGTTTTAACGCGTCTATTACACCACGAATATTTTGTATTCAGCAATGTAATATTGCTATACATTTAATGAATCTGTTACACCACGAGTATTTTGTGTTTAATAATGTTACATTGTTATAGTTTCAACGTATCTGTTACACCACGAGTGTTTTGGGTTCAATTATGTAACATAGCATATAGTTTTAACGTGTCTGTTACACCACAAGTGTTTTGTGTTCAACAATGTAATACTGTGTAGAGTTTTATCGTATCTGTTACACCACAAGTGTTTTGTGTTCAACAATGTAATACTGTGTAGAGTTTTATCGTATCTGTTACACCACGAGTATTTTGTGTTCAACAATGTAATACTGTGTAGAGTTTTATTGTGTCTGTTACACCACAAGTGTTTTGTGTTCAACAATGTAATACTGTGTACAGTTTTATCGTGTTTGTTACACCACAAGTGTTTTGTGTTCAATAATGTAATACTGTGTAGAGTTTTATCGTATCTCTTACACCACAAGTGTTTTGTGTTCAACAATGTAATACTGTGTACAGTTTTATCGTGTCTGTTACACCACAAGTGTTTTGTGTTCAACAATGTAATACTGTGTACAGTTTTATCGTGTCTGTTACACCACAAGTGTTTTGTGTTCAACAATATAATACTGTATAGGGTTTTATCGTATCTCTTACACCACAAGTGTTTTGTGTTCAACAATGTAATACTGTGTAGAGTTTTATCGTGTCTGTTACACCACGAGTATTTTGTGTTCAACAATGTAATACTGTGTAGGGTTTTATCGTCTCCGTTACACCACGAGTATTTTGTGTTCAACAATGTAATATTGTGTAGAGTTTTATCGTATCTGTTACACCACAAGTGTTTTGTGTTCATCAATGTAATACTGTGTAGAGTTTTACCGTGTCTGTTACACCACAAGTGTTTTGTGTTCAGTAATGTAATATTGTATACAGTTTTATCGTGTCTGTTACACCACAAGTGTTTTGTGTTCAACAATGTAATACTGTGTACAGTTTTATCGTGTCTGTTACACCACAAGTGTTTTGTGTTCAACAATGTAATACTGTATACAGTTTTATCGTGTCTGTTACACTACAAGTGTTTTGTGTTCAACAATGTAATATCGTGTACAGTTTTATCGTATCTGTTACACCACAAGTGTTTTGTGTTCAACAATGTAATACTGTGTACAGTTTTATCGTGTCTGTTACACCACAAGTGTTTTGTGTTCAACAATGTAATACTGTGTACAGTTTTATCGTGTGTGTTCCACCACAAGTGTTTTGTGTTCAACAATGTAATACTGTGTAGAGTTTTATCGTGTCTGTTACACCACAAGTGTTTTGTGTTCAGTAATGTAATATTGTGTACAGTTTTATCGTGTCTGTTACACCACAAGTGTTTAGTGTTCAGTAATGTAATACTGTGTAGGGTTTTATCGTGTCTGTTACACCACAAGTGTTTTGTGTTCAGCAATGTAATATTGTGTACAGTTTTATCGTGTGTGTTGCACCACAAGTGTTTTGTGTTCATCGAGGTAATACTGTGTAGAGTTTTATGGTATCTGTTACACCACGAGTATTTTGTGTTCAACAATGTAATATCGTGTACAGTTTTATCGTATCTGTTACACCACAAGTGTTTTGTGTTCAACAATGTAATACTGTGTAGAGTTTTATCGTGTCTGTTACACCACAAGTGTTTTGTGTTCAACAATGTAATACTGTGTAGAGTTTTATCGTATCTGTTACACTACAAGTGTTTTGTGTTCAACAATGTAATATTGTGTACAGTTTTATCGTGTCTGTTACACCACAAGTGTTTTGTGTTCAACAATGTAATACTGTGTACAGTTTTATCGTGTCTGTTTCACCACAAGTGTTTTGTGTTCAACAATGTAATACTGTGTAGAGTTTTATCGTGTCTGTTACACCACAAGTGTTTTGTGTTCAACAATGTAATACTGTGTAGAGTTTTATCGTGTCTGTTACACCACAAGTATTTTGTGTTCAACAATGTAATATCGTGTACAGTTTTATCGTATCTGTTACACCACAAGTGTTTTGTGTTCAACAATGTAATACTGTGTAGAGTTTTATGGTATCTGTTACACCACAAGTGTTTTGTGTTCAACACTGTAATACTGTGTACAGTTTTATCGTGTCTGTTACACCACAAGTGTTTTGTGTTCAATAATGTATTACTGTGTACAGTTTTATCGTGTCTGTTACACCACAAGTGTTTTGTGTTCAACAATGTAATACTGTGTAGAGTTTTATCGTATCTGTTATACCACAAGTGTTTTGTGTTCAGTAATGTAATATTGTGTACAGTTCTATCGTTTCTGTTATACCAAAAGTGTTTTGTGTTCAGTAATGTAATACTGTGTAGAGTTTTATCGTGTCTGTTACACCACAAGTGTTTTGTGTTCAATAATGTAATATTGTGTACAGTTTTATCGTGTCTGTCACACCACAAGTGTTTAGTGTTCAGTAGTGTAATACTGTATAGAGTTTTATCGTGTCTCTTACACCACAAGTGTTTTGTGTTCAACAATGTAATACTGTGTAGGGTTTTATCGTATCTGTTACACCACAAGTGTTTTGTGTTCAACAATGTAATATTGTGTACAGTTTTATCGTATCTGTTACACCACAAGTGTTTTGTGTTCAGTAATGTAATATTGTGTACAGTTTTATCGTGTCTGTTACACCACAAGTGTTTTGTGTTCAGTAATGTAATACTGTGTAGAGTTTTATCGTGTCTGTTACACCACAAGTGTTTTGTGTTCAACATTGTAATACTGTTTAGGGTTTTATTGTATCTGTTACACCACAAGTGTTTTGTGTTCAGTAATGTAATATTGTGTACAGTTCTATCGTTTCTGTTATACCAAAAGTGTTTTGTGTTCAGTAATGTAATACTGTGTAGAGTTTTATCGTGTCTGTTACACCACAAGTGTTTTGTGTTCAGTAATGTAATATTGTGTACAGTTTTATCGTGTCTGTCACACCACAAGTGTTTAGTGTTCAGTAGTGTAATACTGTGTAGAGTTTTATCGTGTCTCTTACACCACAAGTGTTTTGTGTTCAACAATGTAATACTGTGTAGGGTTTTATCGTATCTGTTACACCACAAGTGTTTTGTGTTCAACAATGTAATATTGTGTACAGTTTTATCGTATCTGTTACACCACAAGTGTTTTTTGTTCAGTAATGTAATATTGTGTACAGTTTTATCGTGTCTGTTACACCACAAGTGTTTTGTGTTCAGTAATGTAATACTGTGTAGAGTTTTATCGTGTCTGTTACACCACAAGTGTTTTGTGTTCAACATTGTAATACTGTTTAGGGTTTTATTGTATCTGTTACACCACAAGTGTTTTGTGTTCAACAATGTAATATTGTGTACAGTTTTATCGTATCTGTTACATTACAAGTGTTTTGTGTTCAACAATGTAATACTGTGTAGAGTTTTATCGTGTCTGTTACACCACGAGTATTTTGTGTTCAACAATGTAATATTGTGTACAGTTTTATCGTATCTGTTACACCACAAGTGTTTGGTGTTTAACAATGTAATACTGTGTAGAGTTTTTATCGTGTCTGTTACACCACAAGTGTTTTGTGTTCAGTAATGTAATATTGTGTACAGTTTTATCGTGTCTGTTACACCACAAGTGTTTTGTGTTCAACAATGTAATACTGTGTAGGGTTTTATCGTATCTGTTACACCACAAGTGTTTTGTGTTCAACATTGTAATATTGTGTAAGGTTTTATCGTATCTGTTACATCACGAGTGTTTTGTGTTCAACAATGTAATGCTGTGTAGAGTTTTATCGTATCTGTTACACCACAAGTATTTTGTGTTCAACAATGTAATACTGTGCAAAGTTTTATCGTATCTGTTACACCACAAGTGTTTTGTGTTCAACAATGTAATACTGTGCAGAGTTTTATCGTTTCCGTTACACCACGAGTATTTTGTGTTCAACAATGTAATACTGTGTACAGTTTTATCGTGTCTGTTACAACACAAGTTTTTTGTGTTCAACAATGTAATACTGTGTACAGTTTTATCGTATCTGTTACACCACAAGTGTTTTGTGTTCAAAAATGTAATACTGTGCAGAGTTTTGTCGTATCTGTTACACCACAAGTGTTTTGTGTTCAACAATGTAATACTGTGTACAGTTTTATCGTATCTGTTACACCACAAGTGTTTTGTGTTCAACATTGTAATACTGTGTACAGTTTTATCGTGTCTGTTACACCACAAGTGTTTTGTGTTCAACAATGTAATACTGTGTAGACTTTTATCGTTTCCGTTACACCACGAGTATTTTGTGTTCAACGAGGTAATACTGTGTAGAATTTTATCGTATCTGTTACACCACAAGTGTTTTGTGTTCAACAATGTAATACTGTGTACAGTTTTATCGTGTCTGTTACACCACAAGTGTTTTGTGTTCAATAATGTAATACTGTGTACAGTTTTATCGTGTCTGTTACACCACAAGTGTTTTGTGTTCAACAATGTAATACTGTGTAGAGTTTTATCGTATCTGTTACACTACAAGTGTTTTGTGTTCAGTAATGTAATACTGTGTACTGTTTTATCGTGTCTGTTACACCACAAGTGTTTTGTGTTCAACAATGTAATACTGTGTAGGGTTTTATCGTGTCTGTTACACCACAAGTGTTTTGTGTTCAACAATGTAATACTGTGTAGAGTTTTATCGTGTCTGTTTCACCACAAGTGTTTTGTGTTCAACAATGTAATATTGTGTACAGTTTTATCGTATCTGTTACACCATAAGTGTTTTGTGTTCAGTAATGTAATATTGTGTACAGTTTTATCGTGTCTGTTACACCACAAGTGTTTTGTGTTCAACAATGTAATACTGTGTATAGTTTTATCGTATCTGTTACACCACAATTGTTTTGTGTTCAACAGTGTAATACTTTGTACAGTTTTATCGTATCTGTTACACCACAAGTGTTTTGTGTTCAACAATGTAATACTGTGTACAGTTTTATCGTGTCTGTTACACCACAAGTGTTTTGTGTTCAATAATGTAATACTGTGTACAGTTTTATCGTGTCTGTTACACCACAAGTGTTTTGTGTTCAACAATGTAATACTGTGTAGAGTTTTATCGTATCTGTTACACCACAAGTGTTTTGTGTTCAACAATGTAATACTGTGTACAGTTTTATCGTACCTGTTACACCACGAGTATTTTGTGTTCAACAATGTAATACTGTGTACAGTTTTATCGTGTCTGTTACACCACAAGTGTTTTGTGTTCAACAATGTAATACTGTGTAAAGTTTTATCGTGTCTGTTACACCACAAGTGTTTTGTGTTCAACAATGTAATACTGTGTAGGGTTTTATCGTATCTGTTACACCACAAGTGTTTTGTGTTCAACATTGTAATATTGTGTAAGGTTTTATCGTATCTGTTACATCACGAGTGTTTTGTGTTCAACAATGTAATGCTGTGTAGAGTTTTATCGTATCTGTTACACCACAAGTATTTTGTGTTCAACAATGTAATACTGTGCAAAGTTTTATCGTATCTGTTACACTACAAGTGTTTTGTGTTCAACAATGTAATACTGTGTACAGTTTTATCGTACCTGTTACACCACGAGTATTTTGTGTTCAACAATGTAATACTGTGTACAGTTTTATCGTGTCTGTTACACCACAAGTGTTTTGTGTTCAACAATGTAATACTGTGTAAAGTTTTATCGTGTCTGTTACACCACAAGTGTTTTGTGTTCAACAATGTAATACTGTGTAGGGTTTTATCGTATCTGTTACACCACAAGTGTTTTGTGTTCAACATTGTAATATTGTGTAATGTTTTATCGTATCTGTTACATCACGAGTGTTTTGTGTTCAACAATGTAATACTGTGTACAGTTTTATCGTTTCTGTTACAACACAAGTTTTTTGTGTTCAACAATGTAATACTGTGTAGAGTTTTATCGTATCTGTTACACCACAAGTGTTTTGTGTTCAACACTGTAATACTGTGTACAGTTTTATCGTATCTGTTACACCACAAGTGTTTTGTGTTCAACATTGTAATACTGTGTACAGTTTTATCGTATCTGTTACACCACAAGTGTTTTGTGTTCAACATTGTAATACTGTGTACAGTTTTATCGTATCTGTTACACCACAAGTGTTTTGTGTTCAACAATGTAATACTGTGCAGAGCTTTATCGTATCTGTTACACCACAAGTATTTTTAGTAGCACTTGAAGAACAGGCTCCGTACTGTAAATGTACAGTTTACGTGATGCACGTAAATTACGATTTATAGTAGAACTACTTCAGTTTTGGCACATTGTTAGAAACTTACTAAAATATTTTCTCAGTAAAAAGAATGTAAAACAGAACTCGTGAGAAGCGTCTTCGTTTTTATGTCAGTGTAGGACGTTCAACAAGAAAGTCAGTGAGAGGGGGTATTACAAGTGTATAACTTAAAAGTGTTGGGGTATTACAAGTGTATAACTTAGAAGAGTTGGGGTGTTACAAGTGTATGACTTAGAAGAGTTGGAGTATTACATGTATATAACTTAGAAAAGTAGGGGTATTACAAGTGTATAACTTAGAAGAGTTGTGATATTACAAGTGTATAACTTAGAAGAGTTGTGATATTACAAGTGTATAACTTAGAAGAGTTGTGATATTACAAGTGTATAACTCAAAAGAGTTGGTGTATTAGAAGTATATAACTTAGAAAAGTTGGGTTATTACATGTATATAACTTAGAAAAGTTGGGGTATTAAAAGTATATAACTTAGAAGAGTTGTGATATTACAAGTGTATAACTTAGAAGAGTTGTGATATTACAAGTGTATAACTTAGAAGAGTTGTGATATTACAAGTGTATAACTTAGAAGAGTTGGGGTATTACAAGTGTATAACTTAGAAGAGTTGGGGTATTACAAGTGTATAACTTAGAAGAGTTGTGATATTACAAGTGTATAACTCAGAAGAGTTGGGGTATTACAAGTGTATAACTTAGAAGAGTTGGGGTATTACAAGTGTATAACTTAGAAGAGTTGGGGTATTACAAGTGTATAACTTAGAAGAGTTGTGATATTACAAGTGTATAACTCAAAAGAGTTGGTGTATTAGAAGTATATAACTTAGAAAAGTTGGGTTATTACATGTATATAACTTAGAAAAGTTGGGGTATTAAAAGTATATAACTTAGAAGAGTTGTGATATTACAAGTGTATAACTTAGAAGAGTTGTGATATTACAAGTGTATAACTTAGAAGAGTTGTGATATTACAAGTGTATAACTTAGAAGAGTTGGGGTATTACAAGTGTATAACTTAGAAGAGTTGGGGTATTACAAGTGTATAACTTAGAAGAGTTGTGATATTACAAGTGTATAACTCAGAAGAGTTGGGGTATTACAAGTGTATAACTTAGAAGAGTTGGGGTATTACAAGTGTATAACTTAGAAGAGTTGGTGTAATAGAAGTATATAACTTAGAAAAGTTGGGTATTACAAGTATGTAACTTTAGGAAGTTGGGATAATATAATTTTATGATTTAGGGAAGTTGAAGGTAGGCGTTATCTCCCGAATTTTGAAAACCATATATATATGTGTGTGTGTAGGTATAAAATCGTGCACGTATCTTTAGTGAATAGAAGATCGTTATTAATAACAGAGTTTATTAATTTATCTTATCACGAGACGATAACTCTGGTGGTTTCGTTTTTTATTTTGACAATAATTCTTTATTGAACATTACTTGTGAATTACATAATGTTGTTACGTCAGATATATACGTATATAGGTTAGAATCTCTACACGTAAAACCAAACAACCTCGAATCCACAGTTCGATACAAAAACTACATGGCCACGCTTGGATACAACGAGTTTCCTGAACAGACGAGGTTATAGTTTTAGTGTATTAGGAAGTCAGTGCTAACACTTTACAGAAAGGAATATAGATTGGATAAAAGAAAACCGGTTGTAGTTCAGAAGCACACACATTAATCTAACTGAGTCGACTCTCTTCGTGCGACCCATAAAAACTTTTATATATCCTAGTCATGTGACGTAGCGACACCTAGGCAACGTTTTAGGTACTTTAAATAGTCTGTGATACGTGTTAATAAACATAACACATAAAAACGGTTTCTTTAACTGTGACCTATGCCTTCTTGGTTTGTAATTTTTCTTCATACTGATCATATGTAAGAGATTCATGTACAAAGTGGAAATTTCTAGTGAGGAACTTTTACTTATAAATAGTGAGAAAATAAACACGATGTTTAGTCTTAATGTCCTAGCATGTTTTGTGATAATAGGATAATCATCACAGTTTCTATACTTTACTATGTTTCAGATATACACAAAACAAAACCTTGGTAGATTCTCCAATAATCAGTGATGTCTGACGATGACCGAAGAAGGTCGAAACGTTGTTCGCTCCTCTACGTAAAAATTTTCTCAACCCGAACGAGCCGTTTTAACATATAGATTCTCCAACAGGTGGTTTCAGCCATAAATTCTAAATGTAGATTAAAATCAACGCGTCGTTGAAGCGACATCTTGCGACTACTACAAAGAAAATATAAACATCTTGGGGAAAAAAATGCTGTGTGTAAAATATTATAATAGACAAAATACAATATTATTTTCAAACAGAGAGGTTTCTTACTAAATTACTAATAATTATATTCACAAAGGTCTATTACTTTGTAGTATTCATACAAATCATTCTACCAGTAATGTTGGTGTACCATTAACACTACATAAGCTATTACAATCTGGATTAATATAAATCACTAAAAACAAATATCTCATTAGAACCGTGGTGTTCCATTATGTCTAGATATCTTATTACAAACAAACCTTGGTGTCTCACTGAAACCATATAGTTTTCGAGTTTTCGACCAGTAATGTTTGATTGTTGTATATGCTATACACTTGTTCATTACTAGCTACACGTTAAATATGTTTTAATTCCAAATAAAGTGGATTCTGTGAGGAAGATGAAGAACATAAGCAGGAATCTGTTTACGTGGAAACACCATTCATGGGTGTGTTGTATGTTTTAATTTAGAGTGTCAGCTTGTTTCCTTGTTACTTGGAAACACCATTCATGGGCGTGTTGTATGTTTTAATTCCATATAAAGTGGATTCTGTGAGAAGGATGAAGAACATAAGCAGGAATCTGTTTACGTGGAAACACCATTCATGGGCGTGTTGTATGTTTTAATTCCAAATAAAGTGGATTCTGTGAGAAGGATGAAGAACATAAGCAGGAATCTGTTTACGTGGAAACACCATTCATGGGCGTGTTATATGTTTTAATTCCAAATAAAGTGGATTCTGTGAGAAGGATGAAGAACATAAGCAGGAATCTGTTTGCATGAAAACACCATTCATGGGCGTGTTGTATGTTTTAATTCGAAATAAAGTGGATTCTGTGAGAAGGATGAAGAACATAAGCAGGAATCTGTTTACGTGGAAACACCATTCATGGGCGTGTTGTATGTTTTAATTCGAAATAAAGTGGATTCTGTGAGAAGGATGAAGAACATAAGCAGGAATCTGTTTACGTGGAAACACCATTCATGGGCGTGTTGTATGTTTTAATTCCAAATAAAGTGGATTCTGTGAGAAGGATGAAGAACATAAGGAGGAATCTGTTTACGTGGAAACACCATTCATGGGCGTGTTGTATGTTTTAATTCCAAATAAAGTGGATTCTGTAAGAAGGATGAAGAACATAAGGAGGAATCTGTTTACGTGGAAACACCATTCATGGGCGTGTTGTATGTTTTAATTCCAAATAAAGTGGATTCTGTGAAAAGGATGAAAAACATAAGCAGGAATCTGTTTACGTGGAAACACCATTCATGGGCGTGTTGTATGTTTTAATTCCAAACAAAGTGGATTCTGGGAAAAGGATGAAGAACATAAGCAGGAATCTGTTTACGTGGAAACACCATTCATGGGCGTGTTGTATGTTTTAATTCCAAATAAAGTGAATTCTGTGAGAAGGATGAAGAACATAAGCAGGAATCTGTTTACGTGGAAACACCATTCATGGGTGTGTTGTATGTTTTAATTTGGAGTATCAGCTTGTATATATGTCAGATGTTTTATTCGTTCACTGTTTCGTATGAGATCAAATCTATTTCGGTAAAAAACACTATAAGATAAAAGGATTTTTTTGGTGTTGTTAAATGAACCTTTAAAAAACGTGTCATTATTATTTCTTCTATTAAAAGCAAGTTTAGAAGTATTCATATCTACCAGTAAATGATAGAATACATTCGTGTGCTTCTAAAGAAGTCTATGTTAGTAGCTAGGTTTGGTTTGAATATCGTGCAAACCTACTCAAGGGCCATCTGCGCTATCCATCCCTAATTTAGCAGTGTAAGACTAAAGGGAACGCAGCTAGTCATTACCGCCAACTGTTGGGCTACTTTTTTACCAACGAATAATGGGATTGATCGTAACATTATAATGCCCCCACAGCTGAAAAGGCGAACATGTTTAGTGCGACGGGAATTCGAACCCGCGACCCTCAGATTGCGGGCCAGTAGTTAGGACATGCTGGTATTCAGTTAACTATAGCGTTACTCAGACCGATCAATTGTTGTTGTACTTCGTTGTTATGCTCCCATAGCTTCCTTTAGTGTTACCGTGATTTATTGTAGCGTTTCTCTAGTTTAATGTAATGTTACGGTATGGATAGTTAAGCACAGTTTAACGTAGTGTTACAGTAGTGGTAGTTAGGCATAGTTTAATGTCTTATAACGGCAGTTATATAATGGTACTTTGGTATAGTTTAATGTAGAGTAATAGCAGTGGTACAGTTAGTTTAATATAATGGTATAGTAGTAATTAGGCATGAAGAGTGTTTTAAGATTCTCAACGTCGATAGAAGTACATTTAAAATAAATGTTTTTAACATTGTAACTCAGGTAAGTGTGAACTACATTTCACGTGATGAATTTGTATTTTCCATAACTAACTTCCCTTGTATTTTATAGGTGGAGCTGTTTACGTAATCCTTATACTCGGTGTTAATTGGCTGTAATGCTATAATATGGTGGTTATTAATAATAATGTCTCTGTACATGCGGGTACTTAACTATTAACATAAAACGTTAGACTAATGATATTAATACTAAAATTGAAGTTATAACTTCCTTAAAACATATTCATCTTCCCTGGTTAATTTATATATTAATTCTCAAATACAAAGAAATATTTTCTGTTTCATATACAAATGTATATAATGTTTCAACTCATACACGTTTCAAACTATTGAGACAATAATATGGGATAATCTACTTGAGTGGACATCGAGATCACTGGCCCTGTAGAAGAACTCTGGATTTTGGAGGTGGTGTGAGAAGTGCGAAACCGTGCAATACCAGAAAATATTCGAAACTGTGGAAGCATTATAAGATTAATCATCTGTCCCTCAATGTGACGATACTGTCTTCCTTCTTGATGGTAGTACAAAACTAGAGATGGCAGTAGCTGGCTTTAGAAGCTTTAACAGAAATGCAGAACATATACGTTTACCACCGATGTGGCCTAAAGTGGTGTTATCCTTACGTTGCAAGTAGCCGTTTGAATAAGAACGCTTAACTAGATATGCGGGCAGGGTTTTTAGTGTTGTTTCATCACGATTGTTTGAAATATGTTACGTGAGTTAAGGAAAACAATAAAGCCACTTATATTAAGGCGTTTCTTATCCTTATTTCTATTTTTTGTTTCCTATTGTTGTATCTAATAACACATTGAAAACCATACTCACCTTTGTAGAAGTTAAACAAAACCAAGGCACGCCTGATTGTTCAAAGGTCGATCAGGACATGAGTATAGTTTAGAAATAGTCAAGGCAGTTGTCAGCTATTCTGACTAAAACGTATTTAATTCAAAATGAACAGCTATATATATTAAAACAATACAGGTTGTATGAACAATATTTATTACGTATCTCCGTAAATCATCAGCCAGTCACGTCACATCTTCATTAGCTGGATGTTTTTCGTATTTATTAGTATTAACCACATGTTAATAAACATAAAAACCATAGTATCAGGAAGAAAGGTTTAATGTATCACGCTAATAAGAATTAGACAGCATATGTGTGAAGTTAATATACCTAGTGATAGAAGTTTCAGATAATAACATCATTTTATATTCTAAAGTAAAATAAAAATTCATCTTCTCGATCTCTATAGAGCATCAACATTTATTCTATTTCTACATTCCAAGTCTTCAGGTCTATCTAAATATACACGTTGTTATCATGTTTAAAGTTTTACACACTTGTATATACTCTCACCTTAACATCGATGGAGTATCTTTACTGTTTATCTTACAGTAATAGACACGTGTCACAAGTTCTTATTTTCATCTCTGTTATACATTTATGTTACTACTGTTTTAAAAATCACAGACACGAGTTACAAGTATCTTTATAACAGTTGTATGACATCTCACTATAGCTTTTGTATCTTTATAACAGTTGTATGACATCTCATATAGCTTTTGTATCTTTATAACAGTTGTATGACATCTCACTATAGCTTTTGTATCTTTATAACACTTGTATGACATCTCATATAGCTTTTGTATCTTTATAACAGTTGTATGACATCTCACTATAGCTTTTGTATCTTTATAACACTTGTATGACATCTCATATAGCTTTTGTATCTTTATAACAGTTGTATGACAGTTATTATCTCACTATAGCTCTTTTATCTTTATGACAGCTGTATGACCGTTCTTATCTCACTACAGCTCTTGTATCTTTATAACAGTTGTCTGACATCTCATATAGCTTTTGTATCTTTATAACAGCTGTATGACCGTTCTTATCTCACTATAGCTCTTGTATCTTTATAACAGTTGTCTGACATCTCATATAGCTTTTGTCTCTTTATAACAGCTGTATGACCGTTCTTATCTCACTACAGCTCTTGTATCTTTATAACAGTTGTGTGACATCTCATATAGCTTTTGTATCTTTATAACAGCTGTATGACCGTTCTTATCTCACTACAGCTCTTGTATCTTTATAACAGTTGTGTGACATCTCATATAGCTTTTGTATCTTTATAACAATTGTATGACATCTCATATAGCTTTTGTATCTTTATAACAGTAGTAGTATGACAGTTCTTATCTTACTATAGATCTTGTATCTTTATAACAGTTGTATGACAGTTCTTATCTCACTATAGCTCTTATATCTTTATAACAGCTGTATGACAGTTCTTATCTCACTATAGCTCTTATATCTTTATAACAGTTGTATGACAGTTCTTATCTTACTATAGATCTTGTATCTTTATAACAGTTGTATGACAGTTCTTATCTCACTGTAGCTCTTGTATCTTTATAACAGCTGTATGACAGTTATTATCTCACTATAGCTCTTATATCTTTATAACAGCTGTATGACAGTTCTTATCTCACTATAGCTCTTGTATCTTTGTAACTGTTGTATGACAGTTATTATCTCACTATAGCTCTTATATCTTTATAACAGTTGTATGATAGTTCTTATCTTACTATAGATCTTGTATGTTTATAACAGTTGTATGACAGTTCTTATCTCACTATAGCTCTTGTATCTTTATAACAGTTGCATGACAGTTATTATCTCACCATAGCTCTTGTATCTTTATAACACCTGTATGACAGTTATTATCTCACTATAGCTCTTATATCTTTATAACAGCTGTATGACAGTTATTATCTCACTATAGCTCTTGTATCTTTGTAGCTGTTGTATGACAGTTATTATCTCACTATAGCTCTTGTATCTTTATAACAGCTGTATGACAGTTATTATCTCACTATAGCTTTTGTATCTTTATAACAGTTGTGTGACATCTCACTATAGCTCTTGTATCTTTATAACAGTTGTATGACAGTTATTATCTCACTATAGCTCTTGTATCTTTATAACAGCTGTATGACAGTTATTATCTCACTATAGCTTTTGTATCTTTATAACAGTTGTGTGACATCTCACTATAGCTCTTGTATCTTTATAACAGTTGTGTGACATCTCACTATAGCTCTTGTATCTTTATAACAGTTGTATGACAGTTATTATCTCAGTATAGCTCTTGTATCTTTATAACAGTTGTATGACAGTTATTATCTCACTATAGCTCTTGTATCTTTATAACAGTTGTATGACAGTTATTATCTCACTATAGCTTTTGTATCTTTATAACAGTTGTGTGACATCTCACTATAGCTCTTGTATCTTTATAACAGTTGTATGACAGTTATTATCTCACTATAGCTCTTGTATCTTTATAACAGTTGTAGGACATCTCATATAGCTTTTGTATCTTTATAACAGCTGTATGACAGTTATTATCTCAGTATAGCTCTTGTATCTTTATAACAGTTGTATGACATCTCATATAGCTTTTGTATCTTTATAACAGTTGTGTGACATCTCACTATAGCTCTTGTATCTTTGTAACAGTTGTATGACAGTTATTATCACACTATAGCTCTTGTATCTTTATAACAGCTGTATGACAGTTCTTATCTTACTATAGCTCTTGTATCTTTATAACAGTTGTATGACAGTTATTATCTCACTATAGCTCTTGTATCTTTATAACAGCTGTATGACAGTTCTTATCTCACTATAGCTTTTGTATCTTTATAACAGTTGTGTGACATCTCACTATAGCTCTTGTATCTTTATAACAGTTGTGTGACAGTTCTTATCTCATTATAGCTCTTGTATCTTTATAACAGTTTTGTGACAGTTCGTATCTCACTATAGCTCTTGTATCTTTATAACAGTTGTGTGACAGTTCTTATCTCACTATAGCTCTTGTATCTTTATAACAGTTGTGTGACATCTCACTATAGCTCTTGTATCTTTATAACAGCTGTATGACAGTTATTATCTCACTATAGCTTTTGTATCTTTATAACAGTTGTGTGACATCTCACTATAGCTCTTGTATCTTTATAACAGTTGTGTGACATCTCACTATAGCTCTTGTATCTTTATAACAGTTGTATGACAGTTATTATCTCACTATAGCTCTTGTATCTTTATAACAGTTGTAGGACATCTCATATAGCTTTTGTATCTTTATAACAGCTGTATGACAGTTATTATCTCAGTATAGCTCTTGTATCTTTATAACAGTTGTATGACATCTCATATAGCTTTTGTATCTTTATAACAGTTGTGTGACATCTCACTATAGCTCTTGTATCTTTGTAACAGTTGTATGACAGTTATTATCACACTATAGCTCTTGTATCTTTATAACAGCTGTATGACAGTTCTTATCTTACTATAGCTCTTGTATCTTTATAACAGTTGTATGACAGTTATTATCTCACTATAGCTCTTGTATCTTTATAACAGCTGTATGACAGTTCTTATCTCACTATAGCTTTTGTATCTTTATAACAGTTGTGTGACATCTCACTATAGCTCTTGTATCTTTATAACAGTTGTGTGACAGTTCTTATCTCATTATAGCTCTTGTATCTTTATAACAGTTTTGTGACAGTTCGTATCTCACTATAGCTCTTGTATCTTTATAACAGTTGTGTGACAGTTCTTATCTCACTATAGCTCTTGTATCTTTATAACAGTTGTGTGACAGTTCTTATCTCACTATAGCTCTTGTATCTTTATAACAGTTGTATGACAGTTCTTATCTCACTATGGCTCTTGTATCTTTATAACAGTTGTGTTTCTAGCTAGAGAGAACCCTGTTACAAATTAACCACTTAGTGGGATTACAGATTGGAAATATTGGCTAGTTATAGAGAACACGTGTTACAAATTAACTAATTAGTGGGGTCACAGATTATAGGCACGAGATAGTTTTAGATAACAGGTGTTACAAAATGGACTACTTAGTGGAATCCCAGATAAGAGGCACTAGATAATTTGGGATATCACGTGTTACTAAATGGGCTATTTAATGGGTACCTTGTTAGAGGCACTGGATAATTTGGGAAAACATGTGCTAAGGAAGAATCCAATTATAGGGAAGAGAGACTTAAAATGCATATTTAAATTCTTTTAGTGTAAATTAATGTTTGTGTGAGTTACAGAATCTGTTAATAGATCTTTGAATGTTCTTCACTGATAATAACTCGTTTTTTGTATTATGTAACGTTTTGTTCTGAAGATTACACGCCAGCAAGTAGAATAGATACAAGTAACTTTCTGTAGAATAAAATTTCACAATTAAGTAACAATAGACAAAACTCAGAATCAACATGTGTAGTCATAATAGCAAAATGCGTTTAACAGTAATTGGCAGGAGGAACTGATTCACTACCGTAACACCGAACGTTTTTTGTATTTGTGAAAGATATTTATTACCCCTGGTGTAGAACCAAATATGGCACAGACTGACGTATGAACTGAGAAACAGAAATGTGGATGACATAGGTGACCTACTGTTCTGCTAGCACAGACAGATAGTTGGTGCCTTGCTGGTGATAAGATGGTAACTAACCCGTCATGTGGTTCTCAGAGTGGCACGAACCTGACCCTGCAGAAGTACACCAGTTACAAGCTCTGCCGCAGGCAAAGCATACATTCCCGAACCAACTGGCGCCAGGACAATGCCACGTGCTTACGTGGGCAAGCTAGTTCTTCTCACACTGTGTACAGGTACAGACGGGGCTGTCCGGATAACTATTTGGCCGAGTTCAGATGGTATCGAGCGGGGGTTTGGGCTAGTCTCAAAAGAGACTAAGATCTTTTTGTTTGTTTACCTAGAACAGGTTGTGTACAACCAAGAGGATATGAAATCTTTCAAAAACTATATATTTGTCAGTTTCTCGAAGGTAAGTTATTTCTTTCAAAATGTTATCTTAATAGCTTTGAATATTGTTTTCATGTGTTAAGTATAGAGGCCGCTGCGATTATTCCATAATAATGTGAACTTAAGTAGCCCTAAACACCTATAGTAAGATGTTAATACAGAAGCATCAGAGTTAACCCAGCATAAACTTATTTGATAGGCTTAGTAGGAGTAACACCTATAGTATAATGTAACACACAAGGATCAGTGTTAAACTAACATAAACATATAGTATGATGTTAATAAAAAGGGTCAGTATTAACCTAGTATAAACATATTTGATAGGCTTAGTAGGAGAAACACATAGTATCATGTTAATACACAATGATCAGTGTTGATAGGCTTAGTAGGAGTAATACCTATAGTATGGTGTTAATACACAATGATCAGTGTTTATAGGCTTAGTAGGAGTAACACCTATAGTATAATGTAACACACAAGGATCAGTGTTAAACTAACATAAACATATAGTATGATGTTAATAAAAAGGGTCAGTGTTAACCTAGTATAAACATATTTGATAGGCTTAGTAGGAGAAACACATAGTATCATGTTAATACACAATGATCAGTGTTGATAGGCTTAGTAGGAGTAACACCTATAGTATGGTGTTAATACACAATGATCAGTGTTTATAGGCTTAGTAGGAGTAACACCTATAGTATGGTGTTAATACACAATGATCAGTGTTGAACTAACATAAACACATATAGTATGATGTTAATAGAAGAGGGTCAGTGTTAACCTAGTATAAATATATTTGATAGGATTAGTAGGACTGACACCTATAGTATAATGTTAATACACAATGATCAGTGTTAAACTAACATAAACACATATGGTATGATGTTAATAGAAGAGGGTCAGTGTTAACCTAGTATAAACATATTTGATAGGCTTAGTAGGAGAAACACCTATAGTATGATGTTAATACACAATGATCAGTGTTGATAGGCTTAGTTGGAGTAACACCTATAGTATGGTGTTAATATACAATGATCAGTGTTAAACTAACATAAACACATATAGTATGATGTTAATAGAAGAGGGTCAGTGTTAACCTAGTATAAATATATTTGATAGGATTAGTAGGACTGACACCTATAGTATAATGTTAATACACAATGATCAGTGTTAAACTAACATAAACACATATAGTATGATGTTAATAGAAGAGGGTCAGTGTTAACCTAGTATAAATATATTTGATAGGATTAGTAGGACTGACACCTATAGTATAATGTTAATACACAATGATCAGTGTTAAACTAACATAAACACATATAGTATGATGTTAATAGAAGAGGATCAGTGTTAACCTAGTATAAATATATTTGATAGGATTAGTAGGACTGACACCTATAGTATAATGTTAATACACAATGATCAGTGTTAAACTAACATAAACACATATGGTATGATGTTAATAGAAGAGGGTCAGTGTTAACCTAGTATAAACATATTTGATAGGCTTAGTAGGAGAAACACCTATAGTATGATGTTAATACACAATGATCAGTGTTGATAGGCTTAGTTGGAGTAACACCTATAGTATGGTGTTAATATACAATGATCAGTGTTAAACTAACATAAACACATATAGTATGATGTTAATAGAAGAGGGTCAGTGTTAACCTAGTATAAATATATTTGATAGGATTAGTAGGACTGACACCTATAGTATAATGTTAATACACAATGATCAGTGTTAAACTAACATAAACACATATGGTATGATGTTAATAGAAGAGGGTCAGTGTTAACCTAGTATAAACATATTTGATAGGCTTAGTAGGAGAAACACATAGTATGGTGTTAATATACAATGATCAGTGTTTATAGGCTTAGTAGGAGCAACACCTATAGTATAATGTAACACACAAGGATCAGTGTTAAACTAACATAAACATATAGTATGATGTTAATAAAAAAGGGTCAGTGTTAACCTAGTATAAACATATTTGATAGGCTTAGTAGGAGAAACACATAGTATCATGTTAATACACAATGATCAGTGTTGATAGGCTTAGTAGGAGTAACACCTATAGTATGGTGTTAATACACAATGATCAGTGTTTATAGGCTTAGTAGGAGTAACACCTATAGTATGGTGTTAATACACAATGATCAGTGTTGAACTAACATAAACACATATAGTATGATGTTAATAGAAGAGGGTCAGTGTTAACCTAGTATAAATATATTTGATAGGATTAGTAGGACTGACACCTATAGTATAATGTTAATACACAATGATCAGTGTTAAACTAACATAAACACATATGGTATGATGTTAATAGAAGAGGGTCAGTGTTAACCTAGTATAAACATATTTGATAGGCTTAGTAGGAGAAACACCTATAGTATGATGTTAATACACAATGATCAGTGTTGATAGGCTTAGTTGGAGTAACACCTATAGTATGGTGTTAATATACAATGATCAGTGTTAAACTAACATAAACACATATAGTATGATGTTAATAGAAGAGGGTCAGTGTTAACCTAGTATAAATATATTTGATAGGATTAGTAGGACTGACACCTATAGTATAATGTTAATACACAATGATCAGTGTTAAACTAACATAAACACATATAGTATGATGTTAATAGAAGAGGGTCAGTGTTAACCTAGTATAAACATATTTGATAGGCTCAGTAGGAGAAACACCTATAGTATGATGTTAATACACAATGATCAGTGTTGATAGGCTTAGTTGGAGTAACACCTATAGTATGGTGTTAATATACAATGATCAGTGTTAAACTAACATAAACACATATAGTATGATGTTAATAGAAGAGGGTCAGTGTTAACCTAGTATAAACATATTTGATAGGCTTAGTAGGAGTAACACCTATAGTATGATGTTAATACACAATGATCAGTGTTGATAGGCTTAGTTGGAGTAACACCTATAGTATGGTGTTAATATACAATGATCAGTGTTAAACTAACATAAACACATATGGTATGATGTTAATAGAAGAGGGTCAGTGTTAACCTAGTATAAACATATTTGATAGGCTTAGTAGGAGTAACACCTATAGTATGGTGTTAATATACAATGATCAGTGTTAAACTAACATAAACACATATGGTATGATGTTAATAGAAGAGGGTCAGTGTTAACCTAGTATAAACATATTTGATAGGCTTAGTAGGAGAAACACCTATAGTATGATGTTAATACACAATGATCAGTGTTGATAGGCTTAGTTGGAGTAACACCTATAGTATGGTGTTAATATACAATGATCAGTGTTAAACTAACATAAACACATATGGTATGATGTTAATAGAAGAGGGTCAGTGTTAACCTAGTATAAACATATTTGATAGGCTTAGTAGGAGAAACACCTATAGTATGATGTTAATACACAATGATCAGTGTTGATAGGCTTAGTTGGAGTAACACCTATAGTATGGTGTTAATATACAATGATCAGTGTTAAACTAACATAAACACATATGGTATGATGTTAATAGAAGAGGGTCAGTGTTAACCTAGTATAAACATATTTGATAGGCTTAGTAGGAGTAACACCTATAGTATGATGTTAATACACAATGATCAGTGTTGATAGGCTTAGTTGGAGTAACACCTATAGTATGGTGTTAATATACAATAATCAGTGTTAAACTAACATAAACACATATGGTATGATGTTAATAGAAGAGGGTCAGTGTTAACCTAGTATAAACATATTTGATAGGCATAGTAGGAGTAACACCTATAGTATGATGTTAATACACAATGATCAGTGTTGATAGGCTTAGTTGGAGTAACACCTATAGTATGGTGTTAATATACAATGATCAGTGTTAAACTAACATAAACACATATGGTATGATGTTAATAGAAGAGGGTCAGTGTTAACCTAGTATAAACATATTTGATAGGCTTAGTAGGAGTAACACCTATAGTATGATGTTAATACACAAGGATCAGTGTTGATAGGCTTAGTTGGAGTAACACCTGTAGTATAATGTTAATATAGAAGGATCAGTGTTGATAGGATTAGTAGGAGTAACACCTACAGTATGGTGTTAATATACAAGGATCAGTGTTGATAGGCTTAGTTGGAGTAACACCTATAGTATGGTGTTAATATACAAGGATCAGTTTATAACATAATTTAACAGTATTGTCACTCACAGCGTAATGTTAACACCTAAATAGTAATGTTACTAGTGGTAACACTTGTAACATGTTTTGTTCCTGTTATTTTTCGGGTTATGATACACTTCGTAAATTATTCTGAATTTAGTAGAACTGTTATTTAAAACTTAGGTCTATACAAAATATTTAGCAGAAGATACTTGGTTACCTTCTTACATTCAAGATCATCGACTATTTAAACATTAATATTACCTTAGGAACTGATTCGTTGGGTAGAAAACAAGTTTAATAGGTATTAGAAACACGGTGACACCAAAACATTAGAATATTGTAAATTAACAGCTTTTAGGTTTAAGGTAGAAGAATGAATTTGAAGCAGTTCTAAAATGCTCGTCATAAGAAATGTTTTTGGAATCACCATAATTTCATGTCAACTACTAGTGGTAAATGTATCAAAAACAACTATTACACTTTAATTATTGTGAAACATGGATCAGAAACAAATATTACCTGTTAATTATTGGTGAAACATGGATCAGGAACAAATATTACCTGTTAATTATTGGTGAAACATGAATCAGAAACAACTATTACACTTTAATTATTGGTGAAACATGGATCAGAAACAAATATTACCTGTTAATTATTGGTGAAACATGGATCAGAAACAAATATTACCTGTTAATGATTGGTGAAACATGGATCAGGAACAACTATTACCTGTTAATAATTGGTGAAACATGGATCAGGAACAACTATTACCTGTTAATAATTGGTTAAACATGGATCAGAAACAACTATTACCTGTTAATTATTGGTGAAACATGGATCAGGAACAACTATTACCTGTTAATTATTGGTGAAACTTGGATCAGAAACAACTATTACCTGTTAATTATTGGTGAAACATGGATCAGGAACAAATATTACCTGTTAATTATTTGTGAAACGGAGATCAGAAACAAATATTATCTGTTTATTATTGGTGTAATATGCATTAAAAACAAATATTACCTGTTAATTATTGGTGAAACATGAATCAGAAACAACTATTACATGTTAATTACTTGTGGTACATATATTAAAAACAAGTTCTGAATGTTTCATATTCGGATTAAGGACATTGTTCCAGAGTTTCTGCTTTTGTGATTTAATTGGAAGGAACTGTTTAACCGGATTGGAACTACCTGATATCATTTTGTTTCTTAGGGCTCTTTGTGCTGTGCTTACTGCAATGATAGGTCCTCGTACGTTTGGAAAGTGTCCCCAAGCTTACTGAAGACGGAAGAGTCACTTTTCAATTCGTTGTGATGTAAGCAACTTTTTCAATTATGAAATAGAAATTAGATGTTGCAAATATCTCTAGAGAAAGGAAGACTTTCGTATTTAATTAAAAATGAGTAAATTCAGTTTAAAATGTTTATTTTTCGTAATGTTTAGTCATGATCGAAATTTGGTATTATGAACAGCACCGATTTTAATAACCTCAAAATGATCGAACTCGCCCATCATGAGTCAATAAGTAGAACTGGGACACATAATTTTATCATTACTGAGGTAATATAAACCACACACAATGAGTTAACAGTATAGAACAGGAACACATTGTTTTATCATTACTGAGGAAATATAAATCACACATCATGAGTTAACAGTATAGAACTGGGACACATTGTTTTATCATTACTGAGGAAATATAAATCACACATCATGAGTTAACAGTATAGAACTGGGACACATTGTTTTATCATTACTGAGGAAATATATATCACACGTCATCAGTTAACAGTATAAAACTGGGACATCGTTTTATCATTACTGAGGTAATATAAATCACACATCATTAGTTAACAGTATAGAACTGGGACACATTGTTTTATCATTACTGAGGTAATATAAATCACACGTCATTAGTGAACAGTATAAAACTGGGACACATCGTTTTATCATTACTAAGGGAATATAAATTAGACATCATTAGTTAACAGTATAAAACTGGGACACATCGTTTTATCATTACTGAGGGAATATAAATCACACGTCATTTGTGAACAGTATAAAACTGGGACACATCGTTTTATCATTACTGAGGAAATATAAATCACACATCATTAGTTAACAGTATAGAACTGGGACACATCGTTTTATCATTACTAAGGGAATATAAAACACATGTTATGGGTCAACAATAAAGAATCGAAACGCATCTATTTATATTTTTTGTTTAGAATATATTTCATTTTCATGTGTTAGATATAATAATTAAAAATATTAAAATTACTTTTTAGCTGACGTACACATCTTTTCATGATTTTGATTTTGGTTAATACTACACCGAAAATAGTTTGCAGAATTCGAAGTTACGTGATATACAAATTTATACGTTCACGTGGTTATTCTTTGAAGGGAAACTGACCTCTTGTTTGTGACTAAAGAGGAAGATTATTTTGATCTGTGACAACGTCACTAAGTGCGGGAGAATTCTTGGTTTAGTTGACTAGAATCCGTCTCTTCTTACACTTTCGTTTATAGGGAAGAAGACGGCTTTGCTAGCTGACCTCGATCCGCCCTCAAACGTAGCCTTAAGGTATTTTCTGGATTAAAAACAAATCCATTCTCTTGTCTCACCTCCTGATTACATGACCACAAAGCTGATAAGCTGAATAATATTTACAAGTTTCGAACTTATTTAATATTCACTTATTTCTCAGCTTATATATATGTACATACAAGTATTTCACATTGTTCTGATATTCATCACACGATTGTCATAAAGATTTAAATATTAGGTAAGAATGAAGGGTGACATAAATTTAAATACAAACAATCAAATGAAAAGTAAATTGTAGAAATAAAAATTCTAACTGAGGAAAAAGTTAAGACACCCCCACATTTATTTCAACTTAAAATGGCTCAACTCACACACAGGTGTACCACACCAGGTGCACACGATTAGAAGATCGTTACTCAGCATTTTGAATGAGGCTTGCCCTATTTAAACCTCAGACATTTAGTTTGGTGTGCTCCTGACTGTTGAAGTGAGAGTGAGCACCATGGTGAGAGCAAAAGAGCTGTCTGAGGCCTTCAAAATGAAAATTGTAGCAACTTATGAGTCTGGTAAGGGATTATAAAATGATTCCAAAAGATTCTGAAATCAGCCATTCCACTGTCCGGAAAATAGTCAACAAGTGGAGAGGTTTCAAATGAACTGCAAACATGCTCAGGTCTGGTCGTCCAAGCAAATTCATTTCGAGAGCAGACTGCAAGATGCTAAAAGAGGTCTCCAAACACCCTAACATGTCATCACGGGACCTACAGCAGGCTCTGGCTACTGTTGATGTGAAAGTGCATGCCTCTACAATCAGAAAGAGACTGCACAAGTTTAACTTGCATAGGAGGTGTGCAAGGAGGAAACCTTTGTTCTCTAAGGCCAGACTGAAGTTTGCCAGAGAGAATACAGCATTCCAGGAAAAGAACCTCATACCAACTGTGAACTATGGAGGTGGAAGTGCCATGGTTTGGGGCTGCTTTGCTGCAGCAGGACCTGGACAGCTCACAATCATAGAATCTACCACGAATTCTACTGTGTATCAGAGAGTGCTTGAGGATCATGTGAGACCATCTGTAAAAAAATTAAAGCTGAAGCAAAACTGGACCATGCAACACGACAATGACCCAAAACATACCAGTAAATTCACCAAGGACTGGCTGAAAACTGAAAAATGGAGAGTCCTGGAATGGCCGAGTCAAAGACCAGATCTTAATCCTTTATATGCAAAAACGGCTCGTTTGGGTTGAGAAAATATTTTACATAGAAGAGCGAACAACGTTTCGACCTTCTTCGGTCATCGTCAGGTTCACAAAGAAAGAGGTAACTGACCGGAAGCTGACCACATGTTTGAAAGGGGTTATGTAACTATGTGTCGAAATGTAGAGGGCGGTATTAGATGTTTGAATACATAATTTTATTTATTTTATTATATTAATATAGGTATAAAGGCGTTCCTTTATATTGGTTTATTTTGGGTTTAAGTTGTTGTATAAGTAAGGCTTCTTTAATTTTGCGTTTGTTTATGTTTCTTTCTTTATTTAGTATTTGAGTGTTTTCTATGGTTATGTTGTGTTTATTTGATTTGCAGTGTTCGAAAACGTGTGAAGGTGACTTTTTATGTTCTTTGAATCTGGTTTCCATTTTTCTACTTGTTTCTCCAATATAGAAGTCGTGGCAGTTATCACATTGTATTTTATAAATAATGTTGGTGTGGTGTTTGTCAGTGTAGTTTTTACATAGTATAGACCTCAGTTTTGTGCCTGGTTTTTGAATAAACATATAAATTTCTCAACAAGTGGGTTTCTCGACATCACTGAGATCTTAATCCTATTGAGATGCTGTTGGATGACTTGAAATGGGCTGTACATGCAAGAAACCCCTCAAACATCTCACAGCTGATGGAATTCTGCATTGAGAAGTGTGTCAAACTTTCTTCAGACCGATGTCAGAGACTGGTAGATGGCTACAACAAGCGTCTCACTGCAGTTATTTCAGCCAAAGGGGGGTAACACTAGCTATTAGGGGGTAGGGTGTCCTAACTTTTTCTTCAGTTAGAATATCATTTTTATAGAATTACATTTACAGGAGATCTTGAAAAGTCTTTTCTACAGTTTTAATTGTTTAGTTATATTCCTATAATCTCTCAGTATTGTTAAAAGTGAGATTAGATATCGAAATATCTAAAAATGTTACAAAAATACACAGACTTTTATAGTGTGTCCTAACTTTTTCACATGAATATACTTGTCATTTTCGATCATAATGGAACCATCAGAAAAAAATAAAAACAGAAAACGGCAGGCCTCACCGTTTGTATCATTTCATTCTAGGTTTACATCTTATAAGAAATATTCTATTTTACACAACATTCAATGCGTATAGAGAAAATCTTCACATATATTTGACTTTTGTTGTTGTTTTTTTTCCTTCTTAGGTTTCCACTTAATGACTTTATTTGATTGCCTTTGGTAATTTAAAGTATAGACTATTATGGATTTCTATTTACCTTCCGATGGCCGCCGACTCGCAGGAGAACTTTGAATGACTTTTCTCTTATGCCACCAACTGCACCATTAGCCGAAGCTAGAGTAGGAGTTAAGAGTGACTTGGGGTCTTATTCGAGCGGAAGAACATCGCCAGGTCATGACCTGGGTTATCATACTTTACTCTCTCGCCAGAATGCGCCACTAACTCCTACTCTGACACCTTCTTCCACCCACAAGTCGTTTAATGGGCAAGATCCTGTCTCTCCCAGCCTTTGGAGCTACCCTGAGAGCTGTCCCACGTCTGCACTAAGAAATCAGAGTATTTTATCAGACACCGAGAAACTTCTAGCTACATACAAAGGAAAAAAACTATCAAGGTGTTCACATTTAGACAGACTGACAGATGAGCTGATACTGAAAATATTTTCTTATTTATCTAGTAATCATTTATGTGTGTGTGCTCGTGTTTGTCGCCGATGGTATTTTTTAGCATGGGAACCTGAACTGTGGACCTCAATAACGCTGACTAGTGACAAAATTAACGTAGACTCCCGGACTGAAGACACTTTTCCGGCTCCTGTGTCGGGACTCTCCTAATGTTTGTCTGACAGTGGAACGGATGTGTCTGAATGGTTGTGCACGTCTTACAGATAAGGGCATGTGGACTATTGCAAAACATTGTCCAGAACTCAGAAGTATTGAGATTCGAGGATGTAGTAATGTGACCAATACAGGGGGTCAATGATTTGGTTTCCAGATGTCTGAACCTGGAAAGGTTAGATTTGACAGGTAAGAATTTCGTTGCCACCTAACTAATAAATGATTTTCACTCATTTGTTGCAAGGGTTTGTGGTGCTTTCAGATACTAGCGACATCAAGTGACAATTTGTTCAATAACAAAGTTTGGGTAATAACTTTTGTATGGTAATTTGTTGGCTTTTGTTTAACAGTCTGCTCTTTCACTTCAACCAATTATCTTCCAAACAGATACTAGTTTTTCTAATGATGTTGACTTTAAGTATCAGTGCGTCCAGTTCAGCTATCCACGTGTCTACTACACGTTAGAATTCCAGCGTTGTGAGTCATAGCGTTTATGACACAGGTGTAACGCAGTTTAGGTAAACACTCCAAAGAGTCAAAACATGTCCCTGATTTAGCCTAAGCTTTCATTTCTAATCATTCAGATATTTCAATTTTTTAACAACAGAAGGAAAGTTTAATATCTTTAAATTTGTTTTGTAGCACCGTAAGATAAACACGAGATCTTCCCTTATTCATCAGAACACAACCATTTGTCCGACAACAAAACCGTTTATCAAACAAAAACATGTTAAACATAATGCGGGTAAAAATAACAATCTAATTAAATACCTGACGATGGTTAATTATTTTAAAATTAAATTATATAAATTAAAATTTTTCCATGCTAAAAATGTTCTGCCACAGTTTTACTGATCTACAATAAGAGACGATAGTTTTGATAATAAAACGTACAATTTCACATAAACATTGTGTAACGTGTATACCCTTCAATTCATATAAACACTAGCAATCAAATATAAAACTGTTTCCAGTGAATACTTGTTGAAGTTATAATGAATGTCATAAAACTATTGCAATGCACTCTCTCGAATTTCTAAAACTTAAGTCATAAAACTGTTGTTATTTCTTCTAACGGACACCTAAAACTTACGCCGTTACAAGACTCTCAGGTTCCGAAAATTGATGTTAGAAAATAGCATAGAGGGTCAACTTGCTGTTCCATATAATATGTGTCGTTTAGATAATGTCATGCTAAGAAAGTTGAAATACGCACGAACAGAATTATACCAATTCTATAAGGATATTGGTTTCGCTACTTAACGTGTCCTCTGCAGTCAAACCTGTTTTTGTTTCTTTGTTTGTAAATTCCTTTATACGATATAGTGTGCTTATGTTCTAAGAAGTTTGGTGTTGTTGTTGTTTTTTTTTAATTTCGCGCAAATCTACTCGAGGGCTATCTGCGCTAGCCGTCCCTAACTTAGATATGTAAGACTAGAGGGAAGCCAGCTAGTCATCACCACCCACCGCCAACTCTTTTACCAACGAATAGTGGGATTGACCGAACATTATAACGCCCCCACGGCTGAAAGGGCGAGCATGTTTGGCGCGACGGGGATGCGAACCCGCGACCCTCAGCTTACGGAGTCGCATGCCTCAACACGCTTGGCCATGCCGGGCCCATTGTCCATTTGCTACTGTTTCAGTAATATTATTAATTTTTTAAATAAATGAAAATTGTGACACTGTTTGTTTTCTGAATTTCGCACAAAGCTACTCGAGGGCTATCTGCGCTAGCCGTCCCTAATTTAGCAGTGTAAGACTAGAGGGAAGGCAGCTAGTCGTCATCACCCACCGCCTATTCTTGGGCTACTCTTTTACCAACTAATAGTGGGATTGCGTCATATTACAACGCCCCCACGTCTGAAAGAGCGAGCATTTTTGGTGCGACGGGGATTCGAACCCGCGACCCTCAGATTACGAGTCGAGTGCCTTAACCACCTGGCCATGCCCGGCCTCCAAGAAGTTTTTTTTTATGATTACAATGGTCATTTAACACGTGTTGTCCAGATCAGCTCGTGTTTTGGGTGCCACCAGAGTAGATATTATAAGAAACTGTTGACGTAAGACCTGTAAAACGTGTTTCATTCGATAAACATCTTCTGGATCAGTTCATGCTGTCCAAATTAATATTTCTCCGGGGTTTATTTTACATTCTGTAAATCATAATGTTGTCCTTCTTTTCTTTTTTATAAATTGAAACAGATTTAGTCCGTAAGGTATAAACACGGAAGAAAGAAACTATTTATACGCCATGTTCGGTTGCTGAGGGAGTTGGTTGAACCCGGATTAAATAGAGGGCGGGTATCTTACCTGTGAGCTGAGTTACTTCTTAACAGACATTGTTAGTAGCCAAAGTCCTGGTACATTGAGGAATTTTAGGCGATACAAGCACGTGAACGTCCGTGTCGCCATTATCTTGAGAAGTGTGGTGACTTCAATGGAATCACTGTTTGTGCTTCTGTACACGTCCTTATCTAGTCTGTTTGTTTGTTTTTGAATTTCGCGCAAAGTTACTCAAGGGCTATCTGCACTAATCGCCCCTAATTTAGTAGCGTAAGACCAGAGGGAAGGCAGCTAGACATCACCACCCACCGCCAACTATTGGGCTACTCTTTTACTAACGAATAGTGGGATTAACTGTAACATTATAATACCCCCACGGCTGAAAGGGCGAGCATGTTCGGTGCGACCGGGATTTGAACTCGCGGCCCTCAGATTACGAGTCAAACGCCTTAACCACTCGGCCATGCTGGGCCATTATTTAGTCTGTCCAGACGCATATTGTTCTATACTATATGAACAATTTGTTATCTATATCATATATATAGTCTATCATTATGCATCTGCTTGAAGATTATTAAATACAATAATTTTTTTCAAATAAGTTTCTGTTAACGTATCAGGTTATTTCATCCCTTAAGTAATGTAAGTTCAGAAAAAGAGAAAGGATTTCAAACACTTTTAATGTTATTTAATCAGTAATGTGTGTTCCATTATTATTAATTACTTCATGCCAATGATTCACAAACTTCTGAATGTCACTTTTATAAAATTCTTGGGGTTTGGAGGAAAAGAATGTAGAGAGGGTAGTTTTGACATCTTCATGTGTTCCAAGCTCTTTTGCATCAAGATCGTTCTGCAAACTTTGAACCAGATGATAATCAGATGAAGCAAGATCTGGAGAATAAGGAGGATGTGGAAGTTTTTCCCACTCCAGCTGGTCAGTCTATACAGATGTGATCCCTGTTGTATGGGGCCGTGCATTATCCTGGTGTAACACAACATGCTGTATGGGGCCGTGCATTATCCTGGTGTAACACAACATGCTGTATGGGGCCGTGCTTTAT
This sequence comes from Tachypleus tridentatus, assembly GCF_004210375.1. Taxonomy (NCBI): domain Eukaryota; kingdom Metazoa; phylum Arthropoda; class Merostomata; order Xiphosura; family Limulidae; genus Tachypleus; species Tachypleus tridentatus. Next base: position 22,675,885 of record NW_027467777.1, read on the forward strand.
CCTGGTGTAACACAACACCATTACAACTGCAGGCCTTTTTTCTTTTAGTACAACATTCAAACACTCGAACTGTTGACAACAGATATCTGATGTAACTGTTACATTGAGTGGCAGCAACTCAAAGTGGGTCACATCAACATGGCATGGCCAGGTAGGGTAAGGCGTTCGACTCGTAATCCGAGGGTCGCTGGTTAGAATCCCGGTCACACCAAACATGCTCGCCCTTTCAGCCGTGGGGTATTATAATGTGACGGTCAATCCTACTATTCGTTGCTAAAGAGTAGCCCAAGAGTTGGCGGTGGGAGGTGATGACCAGCTGCCTTCCCTCTGGTCTTACACTGCTAAATTAGGGACGGCTAGCGCAGATAGCCCCCGAGTAGCTGCGTGCGAAATTCAGAAGACAAACAAACAAACTAACTAACAATATCCCACCAAATGTTTAGCAATATTTTCCATTTTGTGTTTTAATCAGTTTACTTACACTGAGCCATTGTCTGCTGTGCTAAACATTTTTATAACATATCCATTTTTATCTCCAGTCACTAACCTGCTCAAAAGGAGAGTTACATTCACGAAATTATAGAGAAATGCAAATGTCCACTCTTGGTCTAAACGTAGCTTCTTTCAAATCAGGTGGGACCCATTTTCCAAGTTTTGCACCTTTCCAAGTTATTGTAGATGACGGTGAACTGTTGAATGGGTTGAATTAAGCTTTTGTGTTAGTTCTTTAACTGTTACAACACAATCTTCATCAAGTACACCCAGCATCAAGTTATTATTAAACTCAACAGGATGACTTGATCGTGACGCATCACTTAAGCTGTAGTCACCTGATCTGAGCCTCTGAAACCACCTTCAATATCTCTCATTGAGAGACTCTGCACCATAAGCACCTTGAATGTTTCATGTAGTTTCATATTACCTTTTTAAGCTGATAAAGCATTATATGCCTAATGTGCTCCATGGACATTCATCTTCATAAGGGTGTATTTGATTAATGATATAAAAAAGTGTAGTTGGGTTAGTTTGTTTTATTTGTCTGGACATTTTTATACACGTCCTACTACATATTTTAGTCATTAAAACCTTCTACAAAGACAGGAATGATGATGCACTTTCTGTATTAAATTTTCGAACATTACTTATGGGATAATCTGATGCATGTTAACCATTTTATCATGTTTAGATAAACGCAACTACTTATCTATATAAATATAATATTACCGTCTGTTGTATGTCCAAGTAACTACATATCTACATAAATATAATATTACCCTCTGCTGTATTTCCACGTAACTAAATATCTATATAAATATAATATTACCATCTGTTGTATGTCCAAGTAACTACTTATCTATATAAATATAATGTTACCGTCTCCTGTATGTACACGTAACTAAATATCTATAAAAATATAAAAGTACTGTCAGTTGTGTGTCCATGTAACTACTTATCTATATAAATATAATAGTACTTTCTGTTATTTATCCAATTAACTATTTATTTATATAAATATAATAGTACTCTCTCTTACATAACCATACAAATACTTATCTATATAAGTACAACAGTAATATCTGTTTTGTGTTCATGTAACTACTTATCTATATAAATATAATAATACTGTTGGTTATGTCCATGTAACTACTTATCTCTATAAGTATAATAGTAATGTCTCTTGTATGTCCATATATGTACTTATCTATATAAATATAATAGTACTATTGTTTATGTCTACTGTATGTCCTTGTACCAACTTATCTATGTAAATATCATAGTACTCTCTCTTGCATACCCATATAAAAACTTATCTATATAAATAAACAGTACTGCCTGTTGTATGTCCATGTAACTGCTTATCTATATAAATATAACAGTAGTATTATTTATGCCCATGTAACTACTTATCTATATAGATATAATAGTACTGCCCGTTATGTGCCCCTATAACTACTTATTTATATAAATATAATAGTACTGTCCGTTATGTGCCCCTATAACTACTTATTTATATAAATATAATAGTACTGTCTGTTATGTGCCCCTATAACTACTTATTTATATAAATATAATAGTACTGTCCGTTATGTGCCCCTATAACTACTTATTTATATAAATATAATAGTACTGTCTGTTATGTGCCCCTATAACTACTTATTTATATAAATATAATAGTACTTGTCCGTTATGTGCCCCTATAACTACTTATTTATATAAATATAATAGTACTGTCCGTTATGTTGCCCTATAACTACTTATCTATATAAATATAATAGTATTGTCCGTTATGTGCCCCTATAACTACTTATTTATATAAATATAATAATACTGTCCGTTATGTGCCCCCTATAACTACTTATTTATATAAATATAATAGTACTGTCCGTTATGTGCCCCTATAACTACTTATTTATATAAATATAATAGTACTGTCTGTTGTTTGTGTATGTAACTACTTTTCTGTATAAATATAGTAGTACTGTCTGTTGTTTGTGTATGTAACTAGTTTTCTATATAAATATAGTAGTACTGTCTGTTGTTTGTGTATGTGACTACTTTTCTGTATAAATATAGTAGTACTGTCTGTTGTTTGTGTATGTAACTAGTTTTCTATATAAATATAGTAGTACTGTCTGTTGTTTGTTTTTGTGACTACCTTTCTATATAAATATAGTAGTATTGTCTGTTGTTTGTGTATGTAACTACTTATCTATATAAATATAATACTACTGTCTGTTGTATGCCCATATACATAATAATTTATATTTTGGTGTTGCAAATATCATTGTTTGACATTATAGTTGTCTTTCATTCACAGCTTACAGACGGGTTATAACAATAGATATTAAATATAGTTTATATTCTGGTGGTTTAAATACCATTGTTTGACATTATAGTTGTCTTTCTTTCACAGCTTATTAACGGGTTATAACAATAGATATTAAATATAGTTTATATTCTGGTGGTTTAAATACCATTGTTTGACAGTATAGTTGTCATTCATTCACAGCTTACAGACGGGTTATAACAATAGATATTAAATATAGTTTATATTCTGGTGATTTAAATACCATTGTTTGACAGTATAGTTGTCTTCCATTCACAGCTTACAGACGGGTTATAACATTACGTATTAAATATAGTTTATATTCTGGTGGTTTAAATACCATTGTTTGACAGTATAGTTGTCTTCCATTCACAGCTTACAGACGGGTTATAACATTACGTATTAAATATAGTTTATATTTTTTTTGGTTTAAATACAATTGTTTGACAGTCGTGTTTTAACGAAGTGATAGGTCTTCCACGACCAGAATGTTTTAATCGTCTCTCGGATTTACGTCGTCAATGTTCAGTGTAACCTTTTGGGGATTGTTTCATTTGATATGTGCTAAAACGTGGCGGGTGTGGTTGACTATATATAACTGTTTCTGTAAAATTCTGTATCGAATATCCCAACTGAATACTGTAACATGAGTATTTTTCTTCAGTAACATTGATATAATTTGGTTTCTATGTTCTACTGCCTTAAACGACGCATCAGATCTGTTTCAAGTTGGCTTGTTTCAACACGAAAAAGATTCCACAACAACTGTTGGATAAACTGCTGTTTATTTGAGAAGGATGAGCGACAGTAATTACCATCAATTATACGTTAATATGTATAGTAATCAGATATTCACCATCTATCATATCTTAATATATACATATATACAATAATCACTCATTTATTAACAACTATTTGTTCATGATATTGTCGTCTTTACCAAGTGGTGTTATAAGTGGTAGAACACTTAATATGATTGTTTCATCCACTGATACATTATTTTAAATGGACGAACAACTAACTACTTGTAGGAATCTTGTTTCTCTTATTCCTAGGCGAGGAAGTTTCTTTTACCCATCTAGACGTGTTCTATAATGACTAACACGAGAATGATAGATCTACTTTATGGAAACATATTCTCTCGCTAGGGGTAGTCTTCAATTTCCCTCGCATCCAGGTGAGCGCGTGAGTTCTTGGCGAGTAAATGTATCTCAGGAACGTGAGAGGGTTCTGTGACCCTGGATAAACCAGACAGTAAACGTATGTTTGTTCTTCCACCTTCTTTTAAGAAATGAAATCAAAGTTGTAGTGTCAAGAATAGATCAAAATTATCAAAAGATATCACTGACGCAGGAACCCGATTAAAGAGACCTATTATTAAAACTAAAGTGTGAATAAAGAACATTTGTCTAATATAAGATTTAATGGTGACAACTAGATATCTGTTGTATATGGAATAAAACCCATTAACTAGATATCTGTAACAATACGTATCTGGAATAAAACCCACTAACTAGATATCTGTAACAATACGTATCTGGAATAAAACCCAGCTGTGCTAACTAAATGGAACAACACATATCTGGAATAAGACCCAGCTGTGCTAACTAAATGGAACAACACATGCCTGGAATAAAACCCAGCTGTGACAACTAGATGGAACAACATATATTTGGAATAAAACCCAGCTGTGAAAACTACATGGAACAACATCCACCTAGAATGCAATCCAATTGTGGCAAACAGATAGAAAAATACATATCTGGAATAAAACCCAGCTGTGCTAACTAAATGGAAGAATACATATCTGGAATAAAATCCAGCTGTAACAAATAGATGAAACCATTTTTTGGAGAAAGAAACCCAGTGGAAATATATTAGGAATAATACTTATCTATAATCAAACAAGTGTTGGAACAATATTCATCTAAAACAAACCCCAATAGTAAAAACTCCGCGAAGTATATTTATATGGAATAAAACCCAGTGGTAAAAACTGAAACAACAAATACCTGGAATAAATACCACTGGTGAGGTATAGATGGCACAATATTTATTTAATATAAAACTCAGTATAGAAAGCTACGTTGGACAACATACATCCAAAATGAAACTCAATACAGAGAGTTTGTTTGTTTTTTGAATTTCACATAGAGCTACACGATACTGCGATAGCTGTTCGTAATTTAGCAGTAGCCTGAGAATCAAATCCACGTCGCACCAAACTTGCTCACCCTTTCAGCCAAAGGGACATAATAATGTCACGATTAATCCCACAATTAGTTGGTAAAAGAGTAGCCCAAGCGTTGGCAGTGGGTGGTAATGACTAACTGCTCTCTCTCTAGCCTTACACTGCTAAATTAGGGACGGTTAGCGCAGATAGCCCTCGTGTAGCTCTTTATGAAATTCAAGAAGAAACAAACAAATACATTCTCCTTTTGTTCGGTGCGCACATGCACACCTGGATAGTAAAGTGCGTGTTCAATGTCAGGACAGACAAAACTGAATATTGTTATAATATATTCTATGTTATCTTAGATTTATGTTCCCCATGGGACAGAGATAAGTTTTGGATTTACACATCTAAATCCGGAGTTCAATTTCCCTCAATGGAAACAGTAGAGAGCACAATGCAGCTGTAAAAGCATGTTTCTTCAAGTTACGTTCGGTCTATTCTTGTGTTTTGTGGGACTACTTTCCTAATTTTGTCATTAACGTTTTCTGTTACACTATGTAACAATTTTTTTACTTTTTCTTGTTCCTAGACAGAAAGTGTTATTTCCCAATTGCTTATGTCTGAAGTAAATGAAAAAGACCTATTTTTCTCTTTAAAATTTGTTTTTGTGACCTGGAAGTGTATAACAAAAACATGATGGAAGACAATACTTGGGAGCTGATACGTGAAAGCGATTTATATTATAGTCGCAAATTTCTAAAAACTACTCACTTCTAAACATTTTTGTATAACTTTAGTATAAATACATGTAAATCTCGATTCATAATTTGTTTTATTCAGACCTTATGTAAATGAAAATGTACAAATTTGCCCGTTTTTACATAGAAAACAGGTTAGTTTATAAATTTCATTATCCAGGTCACAAAAACAAAGTTTGAAAGGAATAATGGCCATTTTCTGTACTTTTACAACACAAGCAATTAAGAAATAACACATACTATCCAGGAACAAAATTTGTGTTATATAGTGTGTTTTTTTTTTTTTTGTTACATAGCGTTATATAATACAGTTAATTCTTTAGTTATTACCGTTACTAAAGCTGTGTTGTTTTGTGCTAATATTCGACAATGTTTCCCTTTCTTATCCTTACGATAAATATATATCTCTAAATGTTTAGTGTTAAACATGTTTACTAAAAAGCTTTTGTTAGGCATATGTCAAATACCTACTTATTTAAAGTTTATTACTTGAAGAAAAGTATATTTTCTTACGTTATAAGTCAGACAGTCAATTCTGTAGCGTTTATGGTAACTGTTAACTGGGTTCATGTCCTAGTCAATAATTCATGTTAAAGACAGTGGAGATTCCCATTAATATATATAAATATAAGCCTAACTACTTAAATAAGCATTATCATCCAGTTAAACAGACAGCTACGTTTTGTTAGCTTTTCTCTAATCTGTTGTTTGTTCTGATCGTAGCTTGATATTAGTTAAATATTTATTTGTTATTGATCAGAAAGCTACACAATAGAATATCTATCAGTCTACCGCGGGTATCGAAATCTAGTTTTTAGCGTTTAAGCCCTCCGATTTGCCGTTGAGCTAGCGGAAAGCATATCCGTTAAGTATTACAAAATATTGCCCTAGTATAGGATAACAGTGATATCAAATATTGCCCTAGTGTAGGATAAGTGATATCAAATATGTTTAGAATATCACACTCTTATCTCAGGGTCTCTTACAAAACTTGACAAATTATAGTATCAAGTATATCCGTTAAGTATAACAAAATATTGCTCTAGTATAGGATAACAGTGATATCAAATATTGCCCTAGTATAGGATAACAGTGATATCAAATATTGCCCTAGTATAGGATAACAGTGATATCAAATATTGCTCTAGTATGGGATAACAGTGATATCAAATATTGCCCTAGTGTAGGGTAACAGTGATATCAAATATTGCCCTAGTATAGGATAACAGTGATATCTCAGTTTAGAATATAACACTCTTATCTCATGGTCTCTTACAAAACTTGACAAATTATAAAAACAAAACATTGAAAAGCTTAGAACTTAACTCCATCAAAATATGCCCAGTGTTAATGGACATGTATTAAACACGTCTCTCAGTAGGAAGGGTTTCCTGACCTCTTTCTACCCGTTCCCTAACATTGTGCCCATATAATTATTTCAGGAACACTACGATTTGGGTGACATCTGTCGGACAGATAAGTAAATTAGCAGAAACACAAAGAAAACTAAGCTGTATTCAACTTTCAATTTGTATAACCGACACAGAAGCTTTCATTACTCCTGGGGTTTGTTAGGAAACTCGTAGTTCATATGTTATCTCTATTATAAACTACAAGAAATAGTTTAAATTATCCATGTTCTCTAGTATTTTTTAAATGGTGGTCCTTTTGCTGTTGTTATTATACAAATATTTTTATTGTAAAATAAAACATTCACTTCATAATCTGTTACAAAGTGATTCTTAATTACGAGCTATCACTAACAATATAAACGATATTTACGAGCCTAATTAAAGTGTTGTTTTCTCTTGCTCATAACAACTTAGAGTGTGTACATAATTTCCAACACAGTACATTTCTTCGTCTTTATATTTGTTAATAATATGTTATTATTACGTTCTTTCCTCTGTACACAAATAGAAAGAACTTTGGTGGTTTATTCCTTATGAAGTATATAAATAGATAAACAGTTAAGAAGTATATTATTACAGTACCTGAATTGACAGATAAACAAATGATTTATTATCATTACTGAATAAAAACAGAGAGGCATCCCTAGGTGTGTTTCTTTTGTTTTTTTTAATTCTCTGATTTTCTGTTTAGTTTTTGTTCGTTCATTCAAAAGCTCACTAGATGACTCTACCATCATGTTCTGGTCTTTTGTACTTTAGGCTGTTACCGAGTGACGTGTGTTGATCCCAGCCAGTCTGTTACAGAATCAAGTGATACTGTCCCTGAAGATAATCGCCAACTGTGCCTCCAGTTCCTAGATATGACAGACTGCCACTCACTGGAGGACTCCGCGCTGAAAGGGGTCGTCCGGAACTGTTCTCAGCTAACCCATCTCTTCCTTCGACGTTGTGTCCAGCTGACAGACGTGGCGGTCAAGTACGTTGCTAGTTACTGTGTGATGCTCTGGGAACTTAGTGTCAGCGACTGTTTACAGGTCACTGATTTCGGTCTTTATGAACTTGCTAAACTGGGACCTAACCTGCGGTACCTCAGTGTGGCTAAATGTCACCAAGTCTCGGACGCTGGTGTCAAGCAAATAGCACGCCACTGCTACAAGTTGCGCTACCTAAACGTCCGAGGCTGTGAGGCCGTGTCTGATGACAGCATGGAAGTGTTGTCCAGGAGCTGTCCAAGGCTCCGGGCACTAGACATCGGCAAGTGTGACGTCACAGACTACGGACTGAAGCTTTTGTCGGAGCACTGCCCGAACCTAAAGAAACTGAGCCTCAAGTCCTGCGATATGGTGACCGATAAAGGAGTCCGGGCTATCGCTTACTACTGTCGAGGTTTACAGCAGCTGAACATCCAGGACTGCGCCATCACTGCGGAAGGTTACAGAATGGTGAAGAGGTGTTGTAAGCGTTGTATAATAGAACACACCAATCCGGGCTTCTATTAAGTACATGTAAATAAACACGTGTACCGTACTGCACTGATGTCATATTTCACGTAAAATATTTGTAAATAATGTAACATTTTATCAACTAATTTGGATGTATAAAATATGATTAGTTGAGGATATCTCAGTGTAAGTTATATGAAACTTAAATCATAAAACATTACATCAGAATTAATGTCACTACTTTTATGAAACTCACTGTCAGATCATCCACAAAATAATCTTAAACAGTTGCCAACAATGAAACGTACTCAATCGGTGATGGAATTTCTATTAGTGTTATAATATAGTTAACTGTCAAAATGGGAACTATAATTAAAAAAAAAACATATCTCCGTTTTAACAATAAACACGAACACATATCTCCGTCTTAACAATAAACACGAACATGAGAGCCACACACACAGATCGTGACCTGATAAAGCGAGTAATACTAGTGAAAATTCATATAATTAACAATTTATAACGTTTTAGTTCCTGTACCTTACGTCTGTCCAAATGGCTTACAACATTTAAATTATCCATATATAATACATGTCTCTCAGAATAACAAATACATACTAAACTCACTGATACAGTTCAAGCTATCAATAGGTCTTTAATCCAGTATTAAACACATATATTACTAACAATTTGTGAACAGTAACTTTCTATTTTCTTAATGGAAGCAACTTTAGTTTGTTTTGGAATTTCGCACAAAGCTTCTCGAGGGCTATCTGTGCTAGCCGTCCCTAATTTAGCAGTGTAAGACTAGAGGGAAGGCAGCTAGTCATCACCACCCACCGCCAACTCTTGGGCTACTCTTTTACCAACGAATAGTGGGATTGACCGTCACATTATAACGCCCCCACGGCTGGGAGGGCGAGCATGTTTGGCGCGACTCGGGCGCGAACCCGCTACCCTCGGATTGCGAAGCGCACGCCTTAACGCACTAGGCCATGCAGGCCCGGAAGCAACTTTAGATTATTATCATAGAGTTAATGTAGAAATCCACCATAACACACAACAGACTATATTCATCAGTATAGATAGATAACAAACAATGTTCATCAGTATTCCAACCATCAAACTTTAATGTAGAAAGATAACACAACAATGTTCATTAGTATCCCAACCATAAAACATTAATGTAGACAGATACCTCAGCAATGTTCATCAGTACCCCAACCATAAAACATTAATGTAGACAGATAACACAACAATGTTCATTAGTATCCCAACCATAAAACATTAATGTAGACAGATAACACGACAATGTTCATCGGTATCCAAACCATCAAACTCTACTGTGGATAGATAAGAGAACAATGTTCATCAGTATCCCAACCATCAAACTCTACTGTAGATAGATAACACAACAATGTTCATCAGTATCCCAACCATCAAACTTTACTGTAGATAGATAACACAACAATGTTCATCAGTATCCCAACCATTAATCTCTACTGTGGATAGATAACACAACAATGTTCATCAGTATCCCAACCATCAAACTCCTGTAGATAGATAACACAACAATGTTCATCAGTATCCCAACCATCAAACTTTACTGTAGATAGATAACACAACAATGCTCATCAGTATCCCAACCATTAATCTCTACTGTGGATAGATAACACAACAATGTTCATCAGTATCCCAACCATCAAACTCTACTGTAGATAGATAACACAACAATGTTCATCAGTATCCCAACCATCAATCTTCTCTATAAATATAGCAATGTTTATAAGTTTTCAATCCAGCACACAATTAAAACTTCAGTAAATTATAGAAGACAATGGGAAGTTACAGAGTGGAAACCGTGATAACATAAGAGATGTTTCTAGAGACACGAGTTCAGATCCACATGTTACAGACATGTCGTTTAACTACCTGTGATAAATAACGTGTATTGTTTATTTGTATGATTGATTGATAGAAATATGATGCTTATTTTAAAACCATGTTACATTTTTAAACATAGAAGAATTTCAAACTTCTATATTTAAATAGTTTGTGAGACATACAAAGTTAAATATCTGAATTATGAGAGAATTTTCCATTATATTATACTTAAAAGTGTTTCTTATAACATTTTAAAAGGACTG
>NW_027467777.1:22687146-22926308 GCF_004210375.1 Tachypleus tridentatus
ACACTTGTTCAACAAAGTCTTATCTTACACTTGTTCAACAAAGTCTTATCTTACACTTGTTCAACAAAGTCTTATTTTACACTTGTTCAACAAAGTCTTATCTTACACTTGTTCAACAAAGTCTTATTTTACACTTGTTCAACAAAGTCTTATCTTACACTTGTTTCAACAAAGTCTTATCTTACACTTGTTCAAAGTCTTATTTTACACTTGTTCAAAGTCTTATCTTACACTTGTTCAAAGTCTTATCTAAAAAAGTCTTATCTTACACTTGTTCAACAAAGTCTTATCTTACACTTGTTCAACAAAGTCTTATCTTACACTTGTTCAACAAAGTCTTATTTTACACTTGTTCAACAAAGTCTTATCTTACACTTGTTCAACAAAGTCTTATCTTACACTTGTTCAACAAAGTCTTATCTTACACTTGTTCAACAAAGTCTTATCTTACACTTGTTCAACAAAGTCTTATCTTACACTTGTTCAACAAAGTCTTATCTTACACTTGTTCAACAAAGTCTTATATTACACTTGTTCAACAAAGTCTTATCTTACACTTGTTCAACAGTCTTATTTTACACTTGTTCAACAAAGTCTTATCTTACACTTGTTCAACAAAGTCTTATTTTACACTTGTTCAACAAAGTCTTATTCTTACACTTGTTCAACAAAGTCTTATTTTACACTTGTTCAACAAAGTCTTATCTTACACTTGTTCAACAAAGTCTTATCTTACACTTGTTCAACAAAGTCTTATCTTACACTTGTTCAACAAAGTCTTATCTTACACTTGTTCAACAAAGTCTTATCTTACACTTGTTCAACAAAGTCTTATCTTACACTTGTTCAACAAAGTCTTATCTTACACTTGTTCAACAAAGTCTTATCTTACACTTGTTCAACAAAGTCTTATCTTACACTTGTTCAACAAAGTCTTATTTTACACTTGTTCAACAAAGTCTTATATTTACACTTGTTCAACAAAGTCTTATTTACACTTGTTCAACAGTCTTATCTTACACTTGTTCAACAAAGTCTTATTTTACACTTGTTCAACAAAGTCTTATTTTACACTTGTTCAACAAAGTCTTATCTTACACTTGTTCAACAAAGTCTTATCTTACACTTGTTCAACAAAGTCTTATTTTACACTTGTTCAACAAAGTCTTATCTTACACTTGTTCAACAAAGTCTTATCTTACACTTGTTCAACAAAGTCTTATCTTACACTTGTTCAACAAAGTCTTATCTTACACTTGTTCAACAAAGTCTTATATTACACTTGTTCAACAAAGTCTTATTTTACACTTGTTCAACAAAGTCTTATCTTACACTTGTTCAACAAAGTCTTATCTTACACTTGTTCAACAAAGTCTTATCTTACACTTGTTCAACAAAGTCTTATTTTACACTTGTTCAACAAAGTCTTATCTTACACTTGTTCAACAAAGTCTTATCTTACACTTGTTCAACAAAGTCTTATCTTACACTTGTTCAACAAAGTCTTATCTTACACTTGTTCAACAAAGTCTTATTCTTACACTTGTTCAACAAAGTCTTATTTTACACTTGTTCAACAAAGTCTTATTTTACACTTGTTCAACAGTCTTATCTTACACTTGTTCAACAAAGTCTTATTTTACACTTGTTCAACAGTCTTATCTTACACTTGTTCAACAAAGTCTTATCTTACACTTGTTCAACAGTCTTATCTTACACTTGTTCAACAGTCTTATTTTACACTTGTTCAACAAAGTCTTATCTTACACTTGTTCAACAAAGTCTTATTTTACACTTGTTCAACAGTCTTATATTACACTTGTTCAACAAAGTCTTATTTTACACTTGTTCAACAAAGTCTTATTTACACTTGTTCAACAAAGTCTTATCTTACACTTGTTCAACAACAAAGTCTTATCTTACACTTGTTCAACAAAGTCTTATCTTACACTTGTTCAACAAAGTCTTATTTTACACTTGTTCAACAAAGTCTTATCTTACACTTGTTCAACAAAGTCTTATCTTACACTTGTTCAACAAAGTCTTATTTTACACTTGTTCAACAAAGTCTTATTTTACACTTGTTCAACAAAGTCTTATCTTACACTTGTTCAAAGTCTTATCTTACACTTGTTCAACAAGTCTTGTTCAACAAAGTCTTATTTTACACTTGTTCAACAAAGTCTTATCTTACACTTGTTCAACAAAGTCTTATCTTACACTTGTTCAACAAAGTCTTATCTTACACTTGTTCAACAAAGTCTTATCTTACACTTGTTCAACAAAGTCTTATCTTACACTTGTTCAACAAAGTCTTATCTTACACTTGTTCAACAAAGTCTTATCTTACACTTGTTCAACAAAGTCTTATCTTACACTTGTTCAACAAAGTCTTATTTTACACTTGTTCAACAAAGTCTTATCTTACACTTGTTCAACAAAGTCTTATCTTACACTTGTTCAACAAAGTCTTATCTTACACTTGTTCAAAAGTCTTATTTTACACTTGTTCAACAAAGTCTTATCTTACACTTGTTCAACAAAGTCTTATTTTACACTTGTTCAACAAAGTCTTATCTTACACTTGTTCAACAAAGTCTTATCTTACACTTGTTCAACAAAGTCTTATCTTACACTTGTTCAACAAAGTCTTATCTTACACTTGTTCAACAAAGTCTTATCTTACACTTGTTCAACAAAGTCTTATCTTACACTTGTTCAACAAAGTCTTATCTTACACTTGTTCAACAAAGTCTTATTTTACACTTGTTCAACAAAGTCTTATCTTACACTTGTTCAACAAAGTCTTATCTTACACTTGTTCAACAAAGTCTTATCTTACACTTGTTCAACAAAGTCTTATCTTACACTTGTTCAACAGTCTTATTTTACACTTGTTCAACAAAGTCTTATCTTACACTTGTTCAACAAAGTCTTATCTTACACTTGTTCAACAAAGTCTTATTTTACACTTGTTCAACAAAGTCTTATCTTACACTTGTTCAACAAAGTCTTATCTTACACTTGTTCAACAAAGTCTTATCTTACACTTGTTCAACAGTCTTATCTTACACTTGTTCAACAAAGTCTTATCTTACACTTGTTCAACAAAGTCTTATCTTACACTTGTTCAACAAAGTCTTATCTTACACTTGTTCAAAGTCTTATTTTACACTTGTTCAACAAAGTCTTATTTTACACTTGTTCAGCAAAGTCTTATCTTACACTTGTTCAACAGTCTTATTTTACACTTGTTCAACAAAGTCTTATTTTACACTTGTTCAACAAAGTCTTATCTTACACTTGTTCAACAGTCTTATTTTACACTTGTTCAACAAAGTCTTATCTTACACTTGTTCAACAAAGTCTTATCTTACACTTGTTCAACAGTCTTATTTTACACTTGCTCAACAAAGTCTTATATTACACTTGTTCAACAAAGTCTTATCTTACACTTGTTCAACAAAGTCTTATATTACACTTGTTCAACAAAGTCTTATCTTACACTTGTTTAACAAAGTCTTATCTTACACTTGTTCAACAAAGTCTTATTTTACACTTGTTCAGCAAAGTCTTATATTACACTTGTTCAGCAAATTCTTATCTTACTCTTGTTCAACAAGGTCTTATCTTACACTTGTTCAACAAAGTCTTATATTACACTTGTTCAACAAGATCTTATATTACACTTGTTCAACAGTCTTATATTACACTTGTTCAGCAAAGTCTTATCTTACACTTGTTCAACAGTCTTATCTTACACTTGTTCAACAAAGTCTTATCTTACACTTGTTCAACAAAGTCTTATCTTACACTTGTTCAACAGTCTTATTTTACACTTGTTCAACAGTCTTATTTTACACTTGTTCAACAAAGTCTTATCTTACACTTGTTCAACAAAGTCTTATATTACACTTGTTCAACAAAGTCTTATCTTACACTTGTTCAACAAAGTCTTATTTTACACTTGTTCAACAAAGTCTTATTTTACACTTGTTCAACAAAGTCTTATTTTACACTTGTTCAACAAAGTCTTATTTTACACTTGTTCAACAGTCTTATCTTACACTTGTTCAACAGTCTTATCTTACACTTGTTCAACAGTCTTATTTTACACTTGTTCAACAGTCTTATTTTACACTTGTTCAACAAAGTCTTATCTTACACTTGTTCAACAAAGTCTTATTTTACACTTGTTCAACAAAGTCTTATATTACACTTGTTCAACAAAGTCTTATTTTACACTTGTTCAACAAAGTCTTATATTACACTTGTTCAACAAAGTCTTATATTACACTTGTTCAACAGTCTTATCTTACACTTGTTCAACAAAGTCTTATCTTACACTTGTTCAACAAAGTCTTATTTTACACTTGTTCAACAAAGTCTTATCTTACACTTGTTCAACAAAGTCTTATCTTACACTTGTTCAACAGTCTTATTTTACACTTGTTCAACAAAGTCTTATTTTACACTTGTTTAACAAAGTCTTATCTTACACTTGTTCAACAAAGTCTTATCTTACACTTGTTCAACAAGGTCTTATCTTACACTTGTTCAACAAAATCTTATTTTACACTTGTTCAACAAAGTCTTATCTTACACTTGTTCAAAAAAGTCTTATTTTACACTTGTTCAACAAAGTCTTATCTCACACTTGTTCAAAAAAGTCTTATCTTACTCTTGTTCAACAAGGTCTTATCTTACACTTGTTCAACAAAGTCTTATATTACACTTGTTCAACAAAGTCTTATATTACACTTGTTCAACAAAGTCTTATATTACACTTGTTCAACAGTCTTATTTTACACTTAATCAACAAAGTCTTATCTTACACTTGTTCAACAGTCTTATTTTACACTTGTTCAACAAAGTCTTATCTTACACTTGTTCAACAAAGTCTTATTTTACACTTGTTCAACAAAGTCTTATCTTACACTTGTTCAAAAGTCTTATTTTACACTTGTTCAACAAAGTCTTATCTTACACTTGTTCAACAAAGTCTTATTTTACACTTGTTCAACAAAGTCTTATCTTACACTTGTTCAACAAAGTCTTATCTTACACTTGTTCAACAAAGTCTTATTTTACACTTGTTCAATAAAGTCTTATCTTACACTTGTTCAACAGTCTTATCTTACACTTGTTCAACAAAGTCTTATCTTACACTTGTTCAACAAAGTCTTATCTTACACTTGTTCAACAAAGTCTTATCTTACACTTGTTCAACAAAGTCTTATCTTACACTTGTTCAACAGTCTTATTTTACACTTGTTCAACAAAGTCTTATCTTACACTTGTTCAACAAAGTCTTATCTTACACTTGTTCAACAGTCTTATTTTACACTTGTTCAACAAAGTCTTATTTTACACTTGTTCAACAAAGTCTTATCTTACACTTGTTCAACAAAGTCTTATTTTACACTTGTTTAACAAAGTCTTATTTTACACTTGTTCAACAAAGTCTTATCTTACACTTGTTCAACAAAGTCTTATTTTACACTTGTTCAACAAAGTCTTATATTACACTTGTTCAACAGTCTTATCTTACGCTTGTTCAACAAAGTCTTATCTTACACTTGTTCAACAGTCTTATCTTACACTTGTTCAACAAAGTCTTATATTACACTTGTTCAACAAAGTCTTATCTTACACTTGTTTAACAAAGTCTTATATTACACTTGTTCAACAAAGTCTTATCTTACTCTTGTTCAACAAAGTCTTATCTTACACTTGTTCAACAGTCTTATTTTACACTTGTTCAACAAAGTCTTATCTTACACTTGTTCAACAAAGTCTTATCTTACACTTGTTCAACAGTCTTATTTTACACTTGTTCAACAAAGTCTTATCTTACACTTGTTCAACAAAGTCTTATCTTACACTTGTTCAACAGTCTTATTTTACACTTGTTCAACAAAGTCTTATATTACACTTGTTCAACAAAGTCTTATCTTACACTTGTTCAACAAAGTCTTATCTTACACTTGTTTAACAAAGTCTTATCTTACACTTGTTCAACAAAGTCTTATTTTACACTTGTTCAACAAAGTCTTATCTCACACTTGTTCAAAAAAGTCTTATTTTACACTTGTTCAGCAAAGTCTTATCTTACACTTGTTCAACAAAGTCTTATCTTACACTTGTTCAACAGTCTTATTTTACACTTGTTCAACAAAGTCTTATTTTACACTTGTTCAACAAAGTCTTATCTTACACTTGTTCAACAAAGTCTTATCTTACACTTGTTCAACAAGGTCTTATCTTACACTTGTTCAACAAATTCTTATCTTACACTTGTTCATAAAAGTCTTATCTTACATTTGTTCAACAAAGTCTTATCTTACACTTGTTCAACAAAGTCTTATTTTACACTTGTTTAACAAAGTCTTATCTTACACTTGTTCAACAAAGTCTTATCTTACACTTGTTCAACAAAGTCTTATCTTACACTTGTTCAACAAAGTCTTATCTTACACTTGTTCATAAAAGTCTTATCTTACATTTTTTCAACAAAGTCTTATCTTACACTTGTTCAACAAAGTCTTATATCACACTTGTTCAACAAGATCTTATATTACACTTGTTCAACAGTCTTATATTACACTTGTTCAACAAAGTCTTATCTTACACTTGTTCAACAGTCTTATCTTACACTTGTTCAACAAAGTCTTATTTTACACTTGTTCAACAAAGTCTTATCTTACACTTGTTCAAAAAGTCTTATTTTACACTTGTTCAACAAAGTCTTATCTTACACTTGTTCAAAAAGTCTTATTTTACACTTGTTCAACAAAGTCTTATCTTACACTTGTTCAACAAAGTCTTATCTTACACTTGTTCAACAAAGTCTTATTTTACACTTGTTCAACAAAGTCTTATCTTACACTTGTTCAACAAAGTCTTATTTTACACTTGTTCAACAAAGTCTTATCTTACACTTGTTCAACAAAGTCTTATTTTACACTTGTTCAACAAAGTCTTATCTTACACTTGTTCAACAAAGTCTTATCTTACACTTGTTCAACAGTCTTATTTTACACTTGTTCAACAAAGTCTTATTTTACACTTGTTCAACAAAGTCTTATCTTACACTTGTTCAACAAAGTCTTATCTTACACTTGTTCAACAAGGTCTTATCTTACACTTGTTCAACAAAGTCTTATCTTACACTTGTTCAACAAAGTCTTATCTTACACTTGTTCAACAAAGTCTTATCTTACACTTGTTCAACAAAGTCTTATCTTACACTTGTTCAACAAAGTCTTATTTTACACTTGTTCAACAAAGTCTTATCTTACACTTGTTCAAAAAGTCTTATTTTACACTTGTTCAACAAAGTCTTATCTTACACTTGTTCAACAAAGTCTTATCTTACACTTGTTCAACAAAGTCTTATCTTACACTTGTTCAACAAAGTCTTATCTTACACTTGTTCAACAAAGTCTTATATTACACTTGTTCAACAAAGTCTTATATTACACTTGTTCAACAAAGTCTTATATTACACTTGTTCAACAGTCTTATTTTACACTTGTTCAACAAAGTCTTATCTTACACTTGTTCAACAGTCTTATTTTACACTTGTTCAACAAAGTCTTATCTTACACTTGTTCAACAAAGTCTTATTTTACACTTGTTCAACAAAGTCTTATCTTACACTTGTTCAACAAAGTCTTATCTTACACTTGTTCAACAAAGTCTTATTTTACACTTGTTCAACAAAGTCTTATCTTACACTTGTTCAACAAAGTCTTATCTTACACTTGTTCAACAGTCTTATCTTACACTTGTTCAACAAAGTCTTATCTTACACTTGTTCAACAGTCTTATCTTACACTTGTTCAACAAAGTCTTATCTTACACTTGTTCAACAAAGTCTTATTTTACACTTGTTCAGCAAAGTCTTATCTTACACTTGTTCAACAAAGTCTTATCTTACACTTGTTCAACAGTCTTATTTTACACTTGTTCAACAAAGTCTTATCTTACACTTGTTCAACAAAGTCTTATATTACACTTGTTCAACAAAGTCTTATCTTACTCTTGTTCAACAAAGTCTTATCTTACACTTGTTCAACAGTCTTATTTTACACTTGTTCAACAAAGTCTTATCTTACACTTGTTCAACAAAGTCTTATCTTACACTTGTTCAACAAAGTCTTATCTTACACTTGTTCAACAGTCTTATTTTACACTTGTTCAACAAAGTCTTATTTTACACTTGTTCAACAAAGTCTTATCTTACACTTGTTCAACAGTCTTATTTTACACTTGTTCAACAAAGTCTTATCTTACACTTGTTCAACAAAGTCTTATCTTACACTTGTTCAACAGTCTTATTTTACACTTGTTCAACAAAGTCTTATTTTACACTTGTTCAACAAAGTCTTATCTTACACTTGTTCAACAAAGTCTTATATTACACTTGTTCAACAAAGTCTTATCTTACACTTGTTTAACAAAGTCTTTTCTTACACTTGTTCAACAAAGTCTTATTTTACACTTGTTCAGCAAAGTCTTATATTACACTTGTTCAGCAAATTCTTATCTTACTCTTGTTCAACAAGGTCTTATCTTACACTTGTTCAACAAAGTCTTATATTACACTTGTTCAACAAGATCTTATATTACACTTGTTCAACAGTCTTATATTACACTTGTTCAGCAAAGTCTTATCTTACACTTGTTCAACAGTCTTATCTTACACTTGTTCAACAAAGTCTTATCTTACACTTGTTCAACAGTCTTATTTTACACTTGTTCAACAGTCTTATTTTACACTTGTTTAACAAAGTCTTATCTTACACTTGTTCAACAAAGTCTTTTCTTACACTTGTTCAACAAAGTCATATCTTACACTTGTTCAACAGTCTTATTTTACACTTGTTCAACAAAGTCTTATTTTACACTTGTTTAACAAAGTCTTATTTTACACTTGTTCAACAGTCTTATCTTACACTTGTTCAACAGTCTTATCTTACACTTGTTCAACAGTCTTATTTTACACTTGTTCAACAGTCTTATTTTACACTTGTTCAACAAAGTCTTATCTTACACTTGTTCAACAAAGTCTTATTTTACACTTGTTCAACAAAGTCTTATATTACACTTGTTCAACAAAGTCTTATTTTACACTTGTTCAACAAAGTCTTATATTACACTTGTTCAACAAAGTCTTATATTACATTTGTTCAACAGTCTTATCTTACACTTGTTCAACAAAGTCTTATCTTACACTTGTTCAACAAAGTCTTATTTTACACTTGTTCAGCAAAGTCTTATCTTACACTTGTTCAACAAAGTCTTATCTTACACTTGTTCAACAGTCTTATTTTACACTTGTTCAACAAAGTCTTATTTTACACTTGTTTAACAAAGTCTTATCTTACACTTGTTCAACAAAGTCTTATCTTACACTTGTTCAACAAGGTCTTATCTTACACTTGTTCAACAAAATCTTATTTTACACTTGTTCAACAAAGTCTTATCTTACACTTGTTCAAAAAAGTCTTATTTTACACTTGTTCAACAAAGTCTTATCTCACACTTGTTCAAAAAAGTCTTATCTTACTCTTGTTCAACAAGGTCTTATCTTACACTTGTTCAACAAAGTCTTATATTACACTTGTTCAACAAAGTCTTATATTACACTTGTTCAACAAAGTCTTATATTACACTTGTTCAACAGTCTTATTTTACACTTGTTCAACAAAGTCTTATCTTACACTTGTTCAACAGTCTTATTTTACACTTGTTCAACAAAGTCTTATCTTACACTTGTCCCACAAAGTCTTATTTTACACTTGTTCAACAAAGTCTTATCTTACACTTGTTCAAAAAAGTCTTATTTTACACTTGTTCAGCAAAGTCTTATCTTACACTTGTTCAACAAAGTCTTATTTTACACTTTTTCAACAAAGTCTTATATTACACTTGTTCAACAAAGTCTTATCTTACACTTGTTCAACAAAGTCTTATTTTACACTTGTTCAACAAAGTCTTATCTTACACTTGTTCAACAGTCTTATCTTACACTTGTTCAACAAAGTCTTATCTTACACTTGTTTAACAAAGTCTTATCTTACACTTGTTCAGCAAAGTCTTATCTTACTCTTGTTCAACAAAGTCTTATCTTACACTTGTTCAACAGTCTTATTTTACACTTGTTCAACAAAGTCTTATCTTACACTTGTTCAACAAAGTCTTATCTTACACTTGTTCAACAGTCTTATTTTACACTTGTTCAACAAAGTCTTATTTTACACTTGTTCAACAAAGTCTTATCTTACACTTGTTCAACAAAGTCTTATTTTACACTTGTTCAACAAAGTCTTATTTTACACTTGTTCAACAAAGTCTTATCTTACACTTGTTCAACACAGTCTTATTTTACACTTGTTCAACAAAGTCTTATATTACACTTGTTCAACAGTCTTATCTTACGCTTGTTCAACAAAGTCTTATCTTACACTTGTTCAACAGTCTTATCTTACACTTGTTCAACAAAGTCTTATATTACACTTGTTCAACAAAGTCTTATCTTACACTTGTTTAACAAAGTCTTATATTACACTTGTTCAACAAAGTCTTATCTTACACTTGTTCAACAAAGTCTTATCTTACACTTGTTCAACAGTCTTATTTTACACTTGTTCAACAAAGTCTTATCTTACACTTGTTCAACAAAGTCTTATCTTACACTTGTTCAACAGTCTTATTTTACACTTGTTCAACAAAGTCTTATCTTACACTTGTTCAACAAAGTCTTATCTTACACTTGTTCAACAGTCTTATTTTACACTTGCTCAACAAAGTCTTATATTACACTTGTTCAACAAAGTCTTATCTTACACTTGTTCAACAAAGTCTTATATTACACTTGTTCAACAAAGTCTTATCTTACACTTGTTTAACAAAGTCTTATCTTACACTTGTTCAACAAAGTCTTATTTTACACTTGTTCAGCAAAGTCTTATATTACACTTGTTCAGCAAATTCTAATCTTACTCTTGTTCAACAAGGTCTTATCTTACACTTGTTCAACAAAGTCTTATATTACACTTGTTCAACAAGATCTTATATTACACTTGTTCAACAGTCTTATATTACACTTGTTCAGCAAAGTCTTATCTTACACTTGTTCAACAGTCTTATCTTACACTTGTTCAACAAAGTCTTATCTTACACTTGTTCAACAAAGTCTTATCTTACACTTGTTCAACAGTCTTATTTTACACTTGTTCAACAGTCTTATTTTACACTTGTTTAACAAAGTCTTATCTTACACTTGTTCAACAAAGTCTTTTCTTACACTTGTTCAACAAAGTCTTATCTTACACTTGTTCAACAGTCTTATTTTACACTTGTTCAACAATGTCTTATTTTACACTTGTTTAACAAAGTCTTATTTTACACTTGTTCAACAAAGTCTTATTTTACACTTGTTCAACAGTCTTATCTTACACTTGTTCAACAAAGTCTTATATTACACTTGTTCAACAAAGTCTTATCTTACACTTGTTTAACAAAGTGTTTTCTTACACTTGTTCAACAAAGTCTTACTTTACACTTGTTCAGCAAAGTCTTATATTACACTTGTTCAGCAAATTCTTATCTTACTCTTGTTCAACAAGGTCTTATCTTACACTTGTTCAACAAAGTCTTATATTACACTTGTTCAACAAGATCTTATATTACACTTGTTCAACAGTCTTATATTACACTTGTTCAGCAAAGTCTTATCTTACACTTGTTCAACAGTCTTATCTTACACTTGTTCAACAAAGTCTTATCTTACACTTGTTCAACAGTCTTATTTTACACTTGTTCAACAGTCTTATTTTACACTTGTTTAACAAAGTCTTATCTTACACTTGTTCAACAAAGTCTTTTCTTACACTTGTTCAACAAAGTCATATCTTACACTTGTTCAACAGTCTTATTTTACACTTGTTCAACAAAGTCTTATTTTACACTTGTTTAACAAAGTCTTATTTTACACTTGTTCAACAGTCTTATCTTACACTTGTTCAACAATCTTATTTTACACTTGTTCAACAGTCTTATCTTACACTTGTTCAACAGTCTTATCTTACACTTGTTCAACAGTCTTATTTTACACTTGTTCAACAGTCTTATTTTACACTTGTTCAACAAAGTCTTATCTTACACTTGTTCAACAAAGTCTTATTTTACACTTGTTCAACAAAGTCTTATATTACACTTGTTCAACAAAGTCTTATTTTACACTTGTTTAACAAAGTCTTATATTACAGTTGTTCAACAAAGTCTTATATTACATTTGTTCAACAGTCTTATCTTACACTTGTTCAACAAAGTCTTATCTTACACTTGTTCAACAAAGTCTTATTTTACACTTGTTCAGCAAAGTCTTATCTTACACTTGTTCAACAAAGTCTTATCTCACACTTGTTCAACAGTCTTATTTTACACTTGTTCAACAAAGTCTTATTTTACACTTGTTTAACAAAGTCTTATCTTACACTTGTTCAACAAAGTCTTATCTTACACTTGTTCAACAAGGTCTTATCTTACACTTGTTCAACAAAATCTTATTTTACACTTGTTCAACAAAGTCTTATATTACACTTGTTCAACAGTCTTATATTACACTTGTTCAGCAAAGTCTTATCTTACACTTGTTCAACAGTCTTATCTTACACTTGTTCAACAAAGTCTTATCTTACACTTGTTCAACAGTCTTATTTTACACTTGTTCAACAGTCTTATTTTACACTTGTTTAACAAAGTCTTATCTTACACTTGTTCAACAAAGTCTTTTCTTACACTTGTTCAACAAAGTCATATCTTACACTTGTTCAACAGTCTTATTTTACACTTGTTCAACAAAGTCTTATTTTACACTTGTTTAACAAAGTCTTATTTTACACTTGTTCAACAGTCTTATCTTACACTTGTTCAACAATCTTATTTTACACTTGTTCAACAGTCTTATCTTACACTTGTTCAACAGTCTTATCTTACACTTGTTCAACAGTCTTATTTTACACTTGTTCAACAGTCTTATTTTACACTTGTTCAACAAAGTCTTATCTTACACTTGTTCAACAAAGTCTTATTTTACACTTGTTCAACAAAGTCTTATATTACACTTGTTCAACAAAGTCTTATTTTACACTTGTTCAACAAAGTCTTATATTACACTTGTTCAACAAAGTCTTATATTACACTTGTTCAACAGTCTTATCTTACACTTGTTCAACAAAGTCTTATCTTACACTTGTTCAACAAAGTCTTATTTTACACTTGTTCAGCAAAGTCTTATCTTACACTTGTTCAACAAAGTCTTATCTCACACTTGTTCAACAGTCTTATTTTACACTTGTTCAACAAAGTCTTATTTTACACTTGTTCAACAAAGTCTTATCTTACACTTGTTCAACAAAGTCTTATCTTACACTTGTTCAACAAGGTCTTATCTTACACTTGTTCAACAAAGTCTTATTTTACACTTGTTCAACAAAGTCTTATCTTACACTTGTTCAAAAAGTCTTATTTTACACTTGTTCAACAAAGTCTTATCTCACACTTGTTCAAAAAAGTCTTATCTTACACTTGTTCAACAAAGTCTTATCTTACACTTGTTCAACAAAGTCTTATATTACACTTGTTCAACAAAGTCTTATATTACACTTGTTCAACAAAGTCTTATATTACACTTGTTCAACAGTCTTATTTTACACTTAATCAACAAAGTCTTATCTTACACTTGTTCAACAGTCTTATTTTTTTCACTTGTTCAACAAAGTCTTATCTTACACTTGTTCAACAAAGTCTTATTTTACACTTGTTCAACAAAGTCTTATCTTACACTTGTTCAAAAAAGTCTTATTTTACACTTGTTCAGCAAAGTCTTATCTTACACTTGTTCAACAAAGTCTTATTTTACACTTGTTCAACAGTCTTATCTTACACTTGTTCAACAATCTTATTTTACACTTGTTCAACAGTCTTATCTTACACTTGTTCAACAGTCTTATCTTACACTTGTTCAACAGTCTTATTTTACACTTGTTCAACAGTCTTATTTTACACTTGTTCAACAGTCTTATTTTACACTTGTTCAACAAAGTCTTATATTACACTTGTTCAACAAAGTCTTATCTTACACTTGTTTAACAAAGTGTTTTCTTACACTTGTTCAACAAAGTCTTACTTTACACTTGTTCAGCAAAGTCTTATATTACACTTGTTCAGCAAATTCTTATCTTACTCTTGTTCAACAAGGTCTTATCTTACACTTGTTCAACAAAGTCTTATATTACACTTGTTCAACAAGATCTTATATTACACTTGTTCAACAGTCTTATATTACACTTGTTCAGCAAAGTCTTATCTTACACTTGTTCAACAGTCTTATCTTACACTTGTTCAACAAAGTCTTATCTTACACTTGTTCAACAGTCTTATTTTACACTTGTTCAACAGTCTTATTTTACACTTGTTTAACAAAGTCTTATCTTACACTTGTTCAACAAAGTCTTTTCTTACACTTGTTCAACAAAGTCATATCTTACACTTGTTCAACAGTCTTATTTTACACTTGTTCAACAAAGTCTTATTTTACACTTGTTTAACAAAGTCTTATTTTACACTTGTTCAACAGTCTTATCTTACACTTGTTCAACAATCTTATTTTACACTTGTTCAACAGTCTTATCTTACACTTGTTCAACAGTCTTATCTTACACTTGTTCAACAGTCTTATTTTACACTTGTTCAACAGTCTTATTTTACACTTGTTCAACAAAGTCTTATCTTACACTTGTTCAACAAAGTCTTATTTTACACTTGTTCAACAAAGTCTTATATTACACTTGTTCAACAAAGTCTTATTTTACACTTGTTTAACAAAGTCTTATATTACAGTTGTTCAACAAAGTCTTATATTACATTTGTTCAACAGTCTTATCTTACACTTGTTCAACAAAGTCTTATCTTACACT
Organism: Tachypleus tridentatus; assembly: GCF_004210375.1. NCBI lineage: Eukaryota > Metazoa > Arthropoda > Merostomata > Xiphosura > Limulidae > Tachypleus > Tachypleus tridentatus. The sequence goes on from NW_027467777.1 coordinate 22,702,137, forward strand.
TGTTCAACAAAGTCTTATTTTACACTTGTTCAACAAAGTCTTATCTTACACTTGTTCAACAAAGTCTTATCTCACACTTGTTCAACAGTCTTATTTTACACTTGTTCAACAAAGTCTTATTTTACTTGTTACACTTGTTACACTTGTTCAACAAAGTCTTATCTTACACTTGTTCAACAAAGTCTTATCTTACACTTGTTCAACAAAGTCTTATCTTACACTTGTTCAACAAAGTCTTATTTTACACTTGTTCAACAAAGTCTTATATTACACTTGTTCAACAAAGTCTTATCTTACACTTGTTCAACAAAGTCTTATCTTACACTTGTTCAACAGTCTTATCTTACACTTGTTCAACAAAGTCTTATCTTACACTTGTTCAACAGTCTTATTTTACACTTGTTTAACAAAGTCTTATCTTACACTTGTTCAACAAAGTCTTATCTTACACTTGTTCAACAAAGTCTTTTCTTACACTTGTTCAACAAAGTCATATCTTACACTTGTTCAACAGTCTTATTTTACACTTGTTCAACAAAGTCTTATTTTACACTTGTTTAACAAAGTCTTATTTTACACTTGTTCAACAGTCTTATCTTACACTTGTTCAACAATCTTATTTTACACTTGTTCAACAGTCTTATCTTACACTTGTTCAACAGTCTTATCTTACACTTGTTCAACAGTCTTATTTTACACTTGTTCAACAGTCTTATTTTACACTTGTTCAACAAAGTCTTATCTTACACTTGTTCAACAAAGTCTTATTTTACACTTGTTCAACAAAGTCTTATATTACACTTGTTCAACAAAGTCTTATTTTACACTTGTTCAACAAAGTCTTATATTACACTTGTTCAACAAAGTCTTATATTACACTTGTTCAACAGTCTTATCTTACACTTGTTCAACAAAGTCTTATCTTACACTTGTTCAACAAAGTCTTATTTTACACTTGTTCAGCAAAGTCTTATCTTACACTTGTTCAACAAAGTCTTATCTTACACTTGTTCAACAGTCTTATTTTACACTTGTTCAACAAAGTCTTATATTACACTTGTTCAACAAATTCTAATCTTACACTTGTTCAACAAAGTCTTATCTTACACTTGTTCAACAAAGTCTTATCTTACACTTGTTCAACAAAGTCTTATTTTACACTTGTTCAACAAAGTCTTATCTTACACTTGTTCAAAAAAGTCTTATTTTACACTTGTTCAACAAAGTCTTATCTTACACTTGTTCAAAAAGTCTTATCTTGTTTACACTTGTTCAACAAAGTCTTATCTTACACTTGTTCAACAAAGTCTTATATTACACTTGTTCAACAAAGTCTTATATTACACTTGTTCAACAAAGTCTTATATTACACTTGTTCAACAGTCTTATTTTACACTTGTTCAACAAAGTCTTATCTTACACTTGTTCAACAGTCTTATTTTACACTTGTTCAACAAAGTCTTATCTTACACTTGTTCAACAAAGTCTTATTTTACACTTGTTCAACAAAGTCTTATCTTACACTTGTTCAAAAGTCTTATTTTACACTTGTTCAACAAAGTCTTATCTTACACTTGTTCAACAAAGTCTTATTTTACACTTGTTCAGCAAAGTCTTATCTTACACTTGTTCAACAAAGTCTTATTTTACACTTGTTCAACAGTCTTATCTTACACTTGTTCAACAGTCTTATCTTACACTTGTTCAACAGTCTTATTTTACACTTGTTCAACAGTCTTATTTTACACTTGTTCAACAGTCTTATTTTACACTTGTTCAACAAAGTCTTATATTACACTTGTTCAACAAAGTCTTATCTTACACTTGTTTAACAAAGTCTTTTCTTACACTTGTTCAACAAAGTCTTATTTTACACTTGTTCAGCAAAGTCTTATATTACACTTGTTCAGCAAATTCTTATCTTACACTTGTTCAACAAGGTCTTATCTTACACTTGTTCAACAAAGTCTTATATTACACTTGTTCAACAAGATCTTATATTACACTTGTTCAACAGTCTTATATTACACTTGTTCAGCAAAGTCTTATCTTACACTTGTTCAACAGTCTTATCTTACACTTGTTCAACAAAGTCTTATCTTACACTTGTTCAACAGTCTTATTTTACACTTGTTCAACAGTCTTATTTTACACTTGTTCAACAAAGTCTTATCTTACACTTGTTCAACAAAGTCTTTTCTTACACTTGTTCAACAAAGTCTTATCTTACACTTGTTCAACAGTCTTATTTTACACTTGTTCAACAAAGTCTTATTTTACACTTGTTCAACAAAGTCTTATTTTACACTTGTTCAACAGTCTTATCTTACACTTGTTCAACAATCTTATTTTACACTTGTTCAACAGTCTTATCTTACACTTGTTCAACAGTCTTATCTTACACTTGTTCAACAGTCTTATTTTACACTTGTTCAACAGTCTTATTTTACACTTGTTCAACAAAGTCTTATCTTACACTTGTTCAACAAAGTCTTATTTTACACTTGTTCAACAAAGTCTTATATTACACTTGTTCAACAAAGTCTTATTTTACACTTGTTTAACAAAGTCTTATATTACAGTTGTTCAACAAAGTCTTATATTACATTTGTTCAACAGTCTTATCTTACACTTGTTCAACAAAGTCTTATCTTACACTTGTTCAACAAAGTCTTATTTTACACTTGTTCAGCAAAGTCTTATCTTACACTTGTTCAACAAAGTCTTATCTCACACTTGTTCAACAGTCTTATTTTACACTTGTTCAACAAAGTCTTATTTTACACTTGTTCAACAAAGTCTTATCTTACACTTGTTCAACAAAGTCTTATCTTACACTTGTTCAACAAAGTCTTATCTTACACTTGTTCAACAAAGTCTTATTTTACACTTGTTCAACAAAGTCTTATCTCACACTTGTTCAAAAGTCTTATTTTACACTTGTTCAACAAAGTCTTATCTCACACTTGTTCAAAAAAGTCTTATCTTACTCTTGTTCAACAAAGTCTTATCTTACACTTGTTCAACAAAGTCTTATCTTACACTTGTTCAACAAAGTCTTATATTACACTTGTTCAACAAAGTCTTATATTACACTTGTTCAACAAAGTCTTATATTACACTTGTTCAACAGTCTTATTTTACACTTGTTCAACAAAGTCTTATCTTACACTTGTTCAACAGTCTTATTTTACACTTGTTCAACAAAGTCTTATCTTACACTTGTTCAACAAAGTCTTATTTTACACTTGTTCAACAAAGTCTTATCTTACACTTGTTCAACAAAGTCTTATTTTACACTTGTTCAACAAAGTCTTATCTTACACTTGTTCAACAAAGTCTTATTTTACACTTTTTCAACAAAGTCTTATATTACACTTGTTCAACAAAGTCTTATCTTACACTTGTTCAACAAAGTCTTATTTTACACTTGTTCAACAGTCTTATCTTACACTTGTTCAACAAAGTCTTATCTTACACTTGTTCAACAAAGTCTTATCTTACACTTGTTCAACAAAGTCTTATCTTACACTTGTTCAACAAAGTCTTATCTTACACTTGTTCAACAGTCTTATTTTACACTTGTTCAACAAAGTCTTATCTTACACTTGTTCAACAAAGTCTTATCTTACACTTGTTCAACAGTCTTATTTTACACTTGTTCAACAAAGTCTTATTTTACACTTGTTCAACAAAGTCTTATCTTACACTTGTTCAACAAAGTCTTATCTTACACTTGTTCAACAGTCTTATTTTACACTTGTTCAACAGTCTTATTTTACACTTGTTCAACAAAGTCTTATTTTACACTTGTTCAACAAAGTCTTATTTTACACTTGTTCAACAGTCTTATTTTACACTTGTTCAACAAAGTCTTATTTTACACTTGTTCAACAAAGTCTTATCTTACACTTGTTCAACAAAGTCTTATTTTACACTTGTTCAACAAAGTCTTATCTTACACTTGTTCAACAAAGTCTTATCTTACACTTGTTCAACAAAGTCTTATTTTACACTTGTTCAACAAAGTCTTATCTTACACTTGTTCAACAGTCTTATTTTACACTTGTTCAACAAAGTCTTATATCTTACACTTGTTCAACAAAGTCTTATCTTACACTTGTTCAACAAAGTCTTATATTACACTTGTTCAACAAAGTCTTATCTTACACTTGTTCAACAAAGTCTTATCTTACACTTGTTCAACAAAGTCTTATTTACACTTGTTCAACAAAGTCTTATATTACACTTGTTCAACAAAGTCTTATCTTACACTTGTTCAACAACAAAGTCTTATCTTACACTTGTTCAACAAAGTCTTATATTACACTTGTTCAACAAAGTCTTATATTACACTTGTTCAACAGTCTTATATTACACTTGTTCAACAAAGTCTTATCTTACACTTGTTCAACAGTCTTATCTTACACTTGTTCAACAAAGTCTTATCTTACACTTGTTCAACAAAGTCTTATCTTACACTTGTTCAACAGTCTTATTTTACACTTGTTCAACAAAGTCTTATCTTACACTTGTTCAACAAAGTCTTATCTTACACTTGTTCAACAAAGTCTTATCTTACACTTGTTCAACAAAGTCTTATCTTACACTTGTTCAACAAATTTTACACTTATCTTGTTCAACAAAGTCTTATTTACACTTGTTCAACAAAGTCTTATTTTACACTTGTTCAACAAAGTCTTATTTTACACTTGTTCAACAAAGTCTTATCATTTTACACTTGTTCAACAGTCTTATCTTACACTTGTTCAACAGTCTTATCTTACACTTGTTCAAAGTCTTATTTTACACTTGTTCAACAGTCTTATTTTACACTTGTTCAACAAAGTCTTATCTTACACTTGTTCAACAAAGTCTTATTTTACACTTGTTCAACAAAGTCTTATATTACACTTGTTCAACAAAGTCTTATTTTACACTTGTTCAACAAAGTCTTATATTACACTTGTTCAACAAAGTCTTATATTACACTTGTTCAACAGTCTTATATTACACTTGTTATCTTACTTACACTTGTTCAACAAAGTCTTATCTTACACTTGTTCAACAAAGTCTTATTTTACACTTGTTCAACAAAGTCTTATCTTACACTTGTTCAACAAAGTCTTATCTTACACTTGTTCAACAGTCTTATTTTACACTTGTTCAACAAAGTCTTATTTTACACTTGTTTAACAAAGTCTTATCTTACACTTGTTCAACAAAGTCTTATCTTACACTTGTTCAACAAAGTCTTATCTTACACTTGTTCAACAAAGTCTTATTTTACACTTGTTCAACAAAGTCTTATCTTACACTTGTTCAACAAAGTCTTATTTTACACTTGTTCAACAAAGTCTTATCTTACACTTGTTCAAAAAGTCTTATCTTACACTTGTTCAACAAAGTCTTATCTTACACTTGTTCAACAAAGTCTTATATTACACTTGTTCAACAAAGTCTTATATTACACTTGTTCAACAAAGTCTTATATTACACTTGTTCAACAGTCTTATTTTACACTTGTTCAACAAAGTCTTATCTTACACTTGTTCAACAGTCTTATTTTACACTTGTTCAACAAAGTCTTATCTTACACTTGTTCAACAAAGTCTTATTTTACACTTGTTCAACAAAGTCTTATCTTACACTTGTTCAACAAAGTCTTATTTTACACTTGTTCAGCAAAGTCTTATCTTACACTTGTTCAACAAAGTCTTATTTTACACTTTTTCAACAAAGTCTTATATTACACTTGTTCAACAAAGTCTTATCTTACACTTGTTCAACAAAGTCTTATTTTACACTTGTTCAATAAAGTCTTATCTTACACTTGTTCAACAGTCTTATCTTACACTTGTTCAACAAAGTCTTATCTTACACTTGTTCAACAAAGTCTTATCTTACACTTGTTCAGCAAAGTCTTATCTTACACTTGTTCAACAAAGTCTTATCTTACACTTGTTCAACAGTCTTATTTTACACTTGTTCAACAAAGTCTTATCTTACACTTGTTCAACAAAGTCTTATCTTACACTTGTTCAACAGTCTTATTTTACACTTGTTCAACAAAGTCTTATTTTACACTTGTTCAACAAAGTCTTATCTTACACTTGTTCAACAAAGTCTTATTTTACACTTGTTCAACAAAGTCTTATTTTACACTTGTTCAACAAAGTCTTATCTTACACTTGTTCAACAAAGTCTTATTTTACACTTGTTTAACAAAGTCTTATATTACACTTGTTCAACAGTCTTATCTTACGCTTGTTCAACAAAGTCTTATCTTACACTTGTTCAACAGTCTTATCTTACACTTGTTCAACAAAGTCTTATATTACACTTGTTCAACAAAGTCTTATCTTACACTTGTTCAACAAAGTCTTATATTACACTTGTTCAACAAAGTCTTATCTTACACTTGTTCAACAAAGTCTTATCTTACACTTGTTCAACAGTCTTATTTTACACTTGTTCAACAAAGTCTTATCTTACACTTGTTCAACAAAGTCTTATCTTACACTTGTTCAACAGTCTTATTTTACACTTGTTCAACAAAGTCTTATCTTACACTTGTTCAACAAAGTCTTATCTTACACTTGTTCAACAGTCTTATTTTACACTTGCTCAACAAAGTCTTATATTACACTTGTTCAACAAAGTCTTATCTTACACTTGTTCAACAAAGTCTTATCTTACACTTGTTCAACAAAGTCTTATCTTACACTTGTTCAACAAAGTCTTATCTTACACTTGTTCAACAAAGTCTTATTTTACACTTGTTCAGCAAAGTCTTATATTACACTTGTTCAGCAAATTCTTATCTTACTCTTGTTCAACAAGGTCTTATCTTACACTTGTTCAACAAAGTCTTATATTACACTTGTTCAACAAGATCTTATATTACACTTGTTCAACAGTCTTATATTACACTTGTTCAGCAAAGTCTTATCTTACACTTGTTCAACAGTCTTATCTTACACTTGTTCAACAAAGTCTTATCTTACACTTGTTCAACAAAGTCTTATCTTACACTTGTTCAACAGTCTTATTTTACACTTGTTCAACAGTCTTATTTTACACTTGTTTAACAAAGTCTTATCTTACACTTGTTCAACAAAGTCTTTTCTTACACTTGTTCAACAAAGTCTTATCTTACACTTGTTCAACAGTCTTATTTTACACTTGTTCAACAATGTCTTATTTTACACTTGTTTAACAAAGTCTTATTTTACACTTGTTCAACAAAGTCTTATTTTACACTTGTTCAACAGTCTTATCTTACACTTGTTCAACAAAGTCTTATATTACACTTGTTCAACAAAGTCTTATCTTACACTTGTTTAACAAAGTGTTTTCTTACACTTGTTCAACAAAGTCTTACTTTACACTTGTTCAGCAAAGTCTTATATTACACTTGTTCAGCAAATTCTTATCTTACTCTTGTTCAACAAGGTCTTATCTTACACTTGTTCAACAAAGTCTTATATTACACTTGTTCAACAAGATCTTATATTACACTTGTTCAACAGTCTTATATTACACTTGTTCAGCAAAGTCTTATCTTACACTTGTTCAACAGTCTTATCTTACACTTGTTCAACAAAGTCTTATCTTACACTTGTTCAACAGTCTTATTTTACACTTGTTCAACAGTCTTATTTTACACTTGTTTAACAAAGTCTTATCTTACACTTGTTCAACAAAGTCTTTTCTTACACTTGTTCAACAAAGTCATATCTTACACTTGTTCAACAGTCTTATTTTACACTTGTTCAACAAAGTCTTATTTTACACTTGTTTAACAAAGTCTTATTTTACACTTGTTCAACAGTCTTATCTTACACTTGTTCAACAATCTTATTTTACACTTGTTCAACAGTCTTATCTTACACTTGTTCAACAGTCTTATCTTACACTTGTTCAACAGTCTTATTTTACACTTGTTCAACAGTCTTATTTTACACTTGTTCAACAAAGTCTTATCTTACACTTGTTCAACAAAGTCTTATTTTACACTTGTTCAACAAAGTCTTATATTACACTTGTTCAACAAAGTCTTATTTTACACTTGTTTAACAAAGTCTTATATTACAGTTGTTCAACAAAGTCTTATATTACATTTGTTCAACAGTCTTATCTTACACTTGTTCAACAAAGTCTTATCTTACACTTGTTCAACAAAGTCTTATTTTACACTTGTTCAGCAAAGTCTTATCTTACACTTGTTCAACAAAGTCTTATCTCACACTTGTTCAACAGTCTTATTTTACACTTGTTCAACAAAGTCTTATTTTACACTTGTTTAACAAAGTCTTATCTTACACTTGTTCAACAAAGTCTTATCTTACACTTGTTCAACAAGGTCTTATCTTACACTTGTTCAACAAAATCTTATTTTACACTTGTTCAACAAAGTCTTATCTTACACTTGTTCAAAAAAGTCTTATTTTACACTTGTTCAACAAAGTCTTATCTCACACTTGTTCAAAAAAGTCTTATCTTACTCTTGTTCAACAAGGTCTTATCTTACACTTGTTCAACAAAGTCTTATCTTACACTTGTTCAACAAAGTCTTATATTACACTTGTTCAACAAAGTCTTATATTACACTTGTTCAACAAAGTCTTATATTACACTTGTTCAACAGTCTTATTTTACACTTAATCAACAAAGTCTTATCTTACACTTGTTCAACAGTCTTATTTTTTTCACTTGTTCAACAAAGTCTTATCTTACACTTGTCCCACAAAGTCTTATTTTACACTTGTTCAACAAAGTCTTATCTTACACTTGTTCAAAAAAGTCTTATTTTACACTTGTTCAGCAAAGTCTTATCTTACACTTGTTCAACAAAGTCTTATTTTACACTTGTTCAACAGTCTTATCTTACACTTGTTCAACAGTCTTATCTTACACTTGTTCAACAGTCTTATCTTACACTTGTTCAACAGTCTTATTTTACACTTGTTCAACAGTCTTATTTTACACTTGTTCAACAGTCTTATTTTACACTTGTTCAACAAAGTCTTATATTACACTTGTTCAACAAAGTCTTATCTTACACTTGTTTAACAAAGTGTTTTCTTACACTTGTTCAACAAAGTCTTACTTTACACTTGTTCAGCAAAGTCTTATATTACACTTGTTCAGCAAATTCTTATCTTACTCTTGTTCAACAAGGTCTTATCTTACACTTGTTCAACAAAGTCTTATATTACACTTGTTCAACAAGATCTTATATTACACTTGTTCAACAGTCTTATATTACACTTGTTCAGCAAAGTCTTATCTTACACTTGTTCAACAGTCTTATCTTACACTTGTTCAACAAAGTCTTATCTTACACTTGTTCAACAGTCTTATTTTACACTTGTTCAACAGTCTTATTTTACACTTGTTTAACAAAGTCTTATCTTACACTTGTTCAACAAAGTCTTTTCTTACACTTGTTCAACAAAGTCATATCTTACACTTGTTCAACAGTCTTATTTTACACTTGTTCAACAAAGTCTTATTTTACACTTGTTTAACAAAGTCTTATTTTACACTTGTTCAACAGTCTTATCTTACACTTGTTCAACAATCTTATTTTACACTTGTTCAACAGTCTTATCTTACACTTGTTCAACAGTCTTATCTTACACTTGTTCAACAGTCTTATTTTACACTTGTTCAACAGTCTTATTTTACACTTGTTCAACAAAGTCTTATCTTACACTTGTTCAACAAAGTCTTATTTTACACTTGTTCAACAAAGTCTTATATTACACTTGTTCAACAAAGTCTTATTTTACACTTGTTTAACAAAGTCTTATATTACAGTTGTTCAACAAAGTCTTATATTACATTTGTTCAACAGTCTTATCTTACACTTGTTCAACAAAGTCTTATCTTACACTTGTTCAACAAAGTCTTATTTTACACTTGTTCAGCAAAGTCTTATCTTACACTTGTTCAACAAAGTCTTATCTTACACTTGTTCAACAGTCTTATTTTACACTTGTTCAACAAAGTCTTATTTTACACTTGTTCAACAAAGTCTTATCTTACACTTGTTCAACAAAGTCTTATCTTACACTTGTTCAACAAAGTCTTATCTTACACTTGTTCAACAAAATCTTATTTTACACTTGTTCAACAAAGTCTTATCTTACACTTGTTCAAAAAAGTCTTATTTTACACTTGTTCAACAAAGTCTTATCTCACACTTGTTCAAAAGTCTTATATCTTACACTTGTTCAACAAAGTCTTATCTTACACTTGTTCAACAAAGTCTTATCTTACACTTGTTCAACAAAGTCTTACACTTGTTCAACAAAGTCTTATATTACACTTGTTCAACAAAGTCTTATACACTTGTTACACTTGTTCAACAGTCTTATTTTACACTTGTTCAACAAAGTCTTATCTTACACTTGTTCAACAGTCTTATTTTACACTTGTTCAACAAAGTCTTATCTTACACTTGTTCCACAAAGTCTTATTTTACACTTGTTCAACAAAGTCTTATCTTACACTTCTTCAAAAAAGTCTTATTTTACACTTGTTCAGCAAAGTCTTATCTTACACTTGTTCAACAAAGTCTTATTTTACACTTTTTCAACAAAGTCTTATATTACACTTGTTCAACAAAGTCTTATCTTACACTTGTTCAACAAAGTCTTATTTTACACTTGTTCAATAAAGTCTTATCTTACACTTGTTCAACAGTCTTATCTTACACTTGTTCAACAAAGTCTTATCTTACACTTGTTTAACAAAGTCTTATCTTACACTTGTTCAGCAAAGTCTTATCTTACTCTTGTTCAACAAAGTCTTATCTTACACTTGTTCAACAGTCTTATTTTACACTTGTTCAACAAAGTCTTATCTTACACTTGTTCAACAAAGTCTTATCTTACACTTGTTCAACAGTCTTATTTTACACTTGTTCAACAAAGTCTTATTTTACACTTGTTCAACAAAGTCTTATCTTACACTTGTTCAACAGTCTTATCTTACACTTGTTCAACAGTCTTATTTTACACTTGTTCAACAGTCTTATTTTACACTTGTTCAACAAAGTCTTATTTTACACTTGTTCAACAGTCTTATTTTACACTTGTTCAACAGTCTTATTTTACTCTTGTTCAACAAAGTCTTATTTTACACTTGTTCAGCAAAGTCTTATCTTACACTTGTTCAACAGTCTTATTTTACACTTGTTCAACAAAGTCTTATTTTACACTTGTTCAACAAAGTCTTATCTTACACTTGTTCAACAGTCTTATTTTACACTTGTTCAACAAAGTCTTATCTTACACTTGTTCAACAAAGTCTTATCTTACACTTGTTCAACAGTCTTATTTTACACTTGTTCAACAAAGTCTTATTTTACACTTGTTCAACAAAGTCTTATCTTACACTTGTTCAACAAAGTCTTATCTTACACTTGTTCAACAAAGTCTTATCTTACACTTGTTCAACAAAGTCTTATCTTACACTTGTTCAACAAAGTCTTATTTTACACTTGTTCAACAAAGTCTTATATTACACTTGTTCAACAAAGTCTTATCTTACACTTGTTCAACAAGGTCTTATCTTACACTTGTTCAACAAAGTCTTATATTACACTTGTTCAACAAGTCTTATATTACACTTGTTCAACAGTCTTATATTACACTTGTTCAGCAAAGTCTTATCTTACACTTGTTCAACAGTCTTATCTTACACTTGTTCAACAAAGTCTTATCTTACACTTGTTCAACAAAGTCTTATCTTACACTTGTTCAACAGTCTTATTTTACACTTGTTCAACAGTCTTATTTTACACTTGTTTAACAAAGTCTTATCTTACACTTGTTCAACAAAGTCTTTTCTTACACTTGTTCAACAAAGTCTTATCTTACACTTGTTCAACAGTCTTATTTTACACTTGTTCAACAATGTCTTATTTTACACTTGTTTAACAAAGTCTTATTTTACACTTGTTTAACAAAGTCTTATTTTACACTTGTTCAACAGTCTTATCTTACACTTGTTCAACAGTCTTATTTTACACTTGTTCAACAGTCTTATCTTACACTTGTTCAACAGTCTTATCTTACACTTGTTCAACAGTCTTATTTTACACTTGTTCAACAAAGTCTTATTTTACACTTGTTTAACAAAGTCTTATCTTACACTTGTTCAACAGTCTTATCTTACACTTGTTCAACAGTCTTATTTTACACTTGTTCAACAGTCTTATTTTACACTTGTTCAACAAAGTCTTATTTTACACTTGTTCAACAGTCTTATTTTACACTTGTTCAACAGTCTTATTTTACACTTGTTCAACAAAGTCTTATTTTACACTTGTTCAGCAAAGTCTTATATTACACTTGTTCAGCAAATTCTTATCTTACTCTTGTTCAACAAGGTCTTATCTTACACTTGTTCAACAAAGTCTTATATTACACTTGTTCAACAAGATCTTATATTACACTTGTTCAACAGTCTTATATTACACTTGTTCAGCAAAGTCTTATCTTACACTTGTTCAACAGTCTTATCTTACACTTGTTCAACAAAGTCTTATCTTACACTTGTTCAACAGTCTTATTTTACACTTGTTCTACAGTCTTATTTTACACAACAAAGTCTTATTTTACACTTGTTCAACAAAGTCTTTTCTTACACTTGTTCAACAAAGTCTTATCTTACACTTGTTCAACAAAGTCTTATTTTACACTTGTTCAACAAAGTCTTATTTTACACTTGTTCAACAAAGTCTTATTTTACACTTGTTCAACAAAGTCTTATCTTACACTTGTTCAACAATCTTATTTTACACTTGTTCAACAGTCTTATCTTACACTTGTTCAACAGTCTTATCTTACACTTGTTCAACAGTCTTATTTTACACTTGTTCAACAGTCTTATTTTACACTTGTTCAACAAAGTCTTATCTTACACTTGTTCAACAAAGTCTTATTTTACACTTGTTCAACAAAGTCTTATATTACACTTGTTCAACAAAGTCTTATTTTACACTTGTTTAACAAAGTCTTATATTACAGTTGTTCAACAAAGTCTTATATTACATTTGTTCAACAGTCTTATCTTACACTTGTTCAACAAAGTCTTATCTTACACTTGTTCAACAAAGTCTTATTTTACACTTGTTCAGCAAAGTCTTATCTTACACTTGTTCAACAAAGTCTTATCTTACACTTGTTCAACAGTCTTATTTTACACTTGTTCAACAAAGTCTTATTTTACACTTGTTTAACAAAGTCTTATCTTACACTTGTTCAACAAAGTCTTATCTTACACTTGTTCAACAAGGTCTTATCTTACACTTGTTCAACAAAATCTTATTTTACACTTGTTCAACAAAGTCTTATCTTACACTTGTTCAAAAAAGTCTTATTTTACACTTGTTCAACAAAGTCTTATCTCACACTTGTTCAAAAAAGTCTTATCTTACTCTTGTTCAACAAGGTCTTATTTTACACTTTTTCAACAAAGTCTTATATTACACTTGTTCAACAAAGTCTTATCTTACACTTGTTCAACAAAGTCTTATTTTACACTTGTTCAATAAAGTCTTATCTTACACTTGTTCAACAGTCTTATCTTACACTTGTTCAACAAAGTCTTATCTTACACTTGTTTAACAAAGTCTTATCTTACACTTGTTCAGCAAAGTCTTATCTTACTCTTGTTCAACAAAGTCTTATCTTACACTTGTTCAACAGTCTTATTTTACACTTGTTCAACAAAGTCTTATCTTACACTTGTTCAACAGTCTTATTTTACACTTGTTCAACAAAGTCTTATTTTACACTTGTTCAACAAAGTCTTATCTTACACTTGTTCAACAAAGTCTTATTTTACACTTGTTTAACAAAGTCTTATTTTACACTTGTTCAACAAAGTCTTATCTTACACTTGTTCAACACAGTCTTATTTTACACTTATTTAACAAAGTCTTATATTACACTTGTTCAACAGTCTTATCTTACGCTTGTTCAACAAAGTCTTATCTTACACTTGTTCAACAGTCTTATCTTACACTTGTTCAACAAAGTCTTATATTACACTTGTTCAACAAAGTCTTATCTTACACTTGTTTAACAAAGTCTTATATTACACTTGTTCAACAAAGTCTTATCTTACTCTTGTTCAACAAAGTCTTATCTTACACTTGTTCAACAGTCTTATTTTACACTTGTTCAACAAAGTCTTATCTTACACTTGTTCAACAAAGTCTTATCTTACACTTGTTCAACAAAGTCTTATCTTACACTTGTTCAACAGTCTTATTTTACACTTGTTCAACAAAGTCTTATCTTACACTTGTTCAACAAAGTCTTATCTTACACTTGTTCAACAGTCTTATTTTACACTTGCTCAACAAAGTCTTATATTACACTTGTTCAACAAAGTCTTATTACACTTGTTCAACAAAGTCTTATCTTACACTTGTTCAACAAAGTCTTATCTTACACTTGTTCAACAAAGTCTTATCTTACACTTGTTCAACAAAGTCTTATTTTACACTTGTTCAGCAAAGTCTTATATTACACTTGTTCAGCAAATTCTAATCTTACTCTTGTTCAACAAGGTCTTATCTTACACTTGTTCAACAAAGTCTTATATTACACTTGTTCAACAAGATCTTATATTACACTTGTTCAACAGTCTTATATTACACTTGTTCAGCAAAGTCTTATCTTACACTTGTTCAACAGTCTTATCTTACACTTGTTCAACAAAGTCTTATCTTACACTTGTTCAACAAAGTCTTATCTTACACTTGTTCAACAGTCTTATTTTACACTTGTTGAACAGTCTTATTTTACACTTGTTTAACAAAGTCTTATCTTACACTTGTTCAACAAAGTCTTTTCTTACACTTGTTCAACAAAGTCTTATCTTACACTTGTTCAACAGTCTTATTTTACACTTGTTCAACAATGTCTTATTTTACACTTGTTTAACAAAGTCTTATTTTACACTTGTTTAACAAAGTCTTATTTTACACTTGTTCAACAGTCTTATCTTACACTTGTTGAACAGTTTTATTTTACACTTGTTCAACAGTCTTATCTTACACTTGTTCAACAGTCTTATCTTACAGTTGTTCAACAGTCTTATCTTACACTTGTTCAACAGTCTTATTTTACACTTGTTCAATAAAGTCTTATCTTACACTTGTTCAACAGTCTTATCTTACACTTGTTCAACAGTCTTATTTTACACTTGTTCAACAGTCTTATTTTACACTTGTTCAACAAAGTCTTATCTTACACTTGTTCAACAGTCTTATTTTACACTTGTTCAACAAAGTCTTATTTTACACTTGTTTAACAAAGTCTTATTTTACACTTGTTCAACAGTCTTATTTTACACTTGTTCAATAAAGTCTTATCTTACACTTGTTCAACAGTCTTATCTTACACTTGTTCAACAGTCTTATTTTACACTTGTTCAACAGTCTTATTTTACACTTGTTCAACAAAGTCTTATTTTACACTTGTTCAACAGTCTTATTTTACACTTGTTCAACAAAGTCTTATTTTACACTTGTTTAACAAAGTCTTATTTTACACTTGTTCAACAGTCTTATTTTACACTTGTTCAACAGTCTTATCTTACACTTGTTCAACAGTCTTATCTTACACTTGTTCAACAGTCTTATTTTACACTTGTTCAACAGTCTTATCTTACACTTGTTCAACAGTCTTATTTTACACTTGTTCAACAAATTCTTATCTTACACTTGTTCAACAAAGTCTTATCTTACACTTGTTCAACAAAGTCTTATTTTACACTTGTTTAACAAAGTCTTATTTTACACTTGTTCAACAGTCTTATTTTACACTTGTTCAACAAAGTCTTATCTTACACTTGTTCAACAAAGTCTTATATTACACTTGTTCCACAAAGTCTTATGTTATATTTGTTCACATTCAACTTATCATCGTCAAGTTCCTTATATTAATTTAACGTCTCATTTCTCATGTTTTTTCTCACCAAGCAAGGTTTTTGTCACCAAACATGATTTCTGCTTAATCGTATAATGCAGTATTTCATACTATTTCGCCGCTATTCACCAAATATTTAATTGTGTTACATGCATGTACTTAAAGAAAAAATATTATTTTTCAGCTGCCAAACTTTCATTCCATACAAGAAAAAAAACCCATCCTGCTTAATAAGCAGAATTTTTTGTCTTAGTTCTGCTTAATTAAGCGGACAGTTTCACAGAGTTTGGTGATGTTGGTGAAACGTGTTCGATGGAAAGAAACTGGCAAACTTCCAGGTGCCTCCCCAAACTTTCTAACTACACATTAAGAACAGATGTACAGACAGCAGAAAAGGTTCCATAAAACTATAAATGATATTTAACTAGAAGCAGATTTTAAATATTCATTCAGGGTTTTACGCGTATGTCAAGTTGGAATTTTATTGATAGAAAATCTTTCTGAACGTAGCAGAACAAAACCTTATGTATAATGAGTTATAATTTAGAATAATGTTTCTTGAACAGTTAATGTTACCTATTATAAGACATTAGTTTAGTGTACTGTTAACGTTACGTATTCTAAAACATTAGTTTAGTGTATTGTGAACGTTACGTTTTATGAAACCTTTTGTTTATTGTACTGCTTAAGTTACGTATTATAAAACATTAAAGTACTGTTAAAATTAAGCTTTGACTGTACATAGTTTCCAATACTTTTAAGATTAGACATGAAAGTCGTGTCCAATATATTTACTTAACATTTATTAAAAAACATTTGAACTACAACAAAGTTTAAATACAGTTTTCTGCTGTAGCAATACTTCGCGAACAGATAAACCAAAACATATTGTTGTTGTTGTAAAGTATGTTTTCAAAGATAAATTAAACAACTGAATACAGATAGAAATGTTTTGTACACGGACATTAACTGAGTTCATTTTACAAAAGTTGTAGTCTGTACCTGAATTATGCCTAAGGGCGAAACGTTACAAAATAAATCTATTCACCAATAATGCAAAAAACAACATTGTAGCTGTTTCTTTTTGTTGTTTAATTTTATTAATAGACACCCTATTAAAAAAACATTATAACTGTTTCTTTTTGTTGTTTAATTTTATTAATAGACATCCTATTAAAAAACAACATTGTAACTGTTTCTTTTTTGTTGTTTAATTTTATTTATAGACACCCTATTAAAAACAACATTGTAACTGTTTCTTTTTGTTGTTTAATTTTATTAATAGACACCCTATTAAAAAACAACATTGTAACTGTTTCTTTTTGTTGTTTAATTTTATTTATAGACACCCTATTAAAAACAACATTGTAACTGTTTCTTTTTGTTGTTTAATTTTATTAATAGACACCCTATTAAAAAACAACATTGTAACTGTTTCTTTTTGTTGTTTGATTTTATTTATAGACACCCTATTAAAAACAACATTGTAACTGTTTCTTTTTGTTGTTTAATTTTATTTATAGACACCCTATTAAAAAACAACATTGTAACTGTTTCTTTTTGTTGTTTAATTTTACTTATAGACACCCTATTAAAAAACAACATTGTAACTGTTTCTTTTTGTTGTTTAATTTTATTATTAGACACCCTATTAAAACACACTATATTTGATTGATGAAAGTATAGTTTCAATATTTTGATTGGAAAGTTTGCTAGAGATCACAACAGGTCTAGCGGATTAGGATAAGATCATGATGAGCATATTAGTTATAAATACGAGAGCAGTTAGTTAGTTGGTACCAGTCGAACATTCGGTAAGATGTTAGTTATCGCTCATGTTCAGCTACTCCATATATTAACCTTACAAGTGTACGAATAACTTTATGTGTACGGTTGTAGTTGTAACACTAGCGAATAATTTTCTCATGAAAGTTAAAAGGTTATTGCTGATCCTAGGCCTACAGTACAACAGATTTCAACAAAAGTGTCAAATCACTAACTTCTGCAACCACACTTTGCTTCAGAAATAGAACATGAAAAATGCTCAATTGCTCTAAATATTATAGGTAAAGGAGATGAAAATCTAATAGTTACTTTAGTTTACCAAGTGGTGAAGGCGCTCGACTCGTAATCTAAAGGTCGCGGGTTCGAATTCCTGTCGCACCAAACATACTCGCCCTTTCAGCCGTGGTGGCGTTATAATGTGACAGTGAATCCCACTATTCGTTAGTAAAAGAGTAGCCTAAGAGTTGGCGGTGGGTGGTGGTGACTAGCTCCTTCCCCGTAGTTTTACAATGTTAAATTAAGGACGGCTAGCGCAGATAGACCTCGTGTAACTTTGCGCGAAATTCAAGAAACAAACAAACAAACAAACATACTTTAGTTTATGGAAACAGTTCTCCATTACCATGACGTCACAAGAAAAGATTGTGTACCCTGTTTTCAGATAATGTTATTATCACCACACTTGTAGACTTTAGGTATATAGTTATATGTTCAAATTGTTTAACGTCTTGTATTTAGAAAGAACCACGTTGTTCCCTCTATACATGAAAAAAATTTAGTACTATTGTTACATGTTTAAATTGTTTAACGTCTTGTATTTACAAAGAACCACTTTGTCCCCTCTATACATGAAGAAGATTTAGTACTATAGTTATATGTTCAAATTGTTTAAAGTCTTGTATTTAGAAAGAACCACTTTGTCCCCTCTATACATGAAGAAGATTTAGTACTGTAGTTATATGTTCAAATTGTTTAACGTCTTGTATTTAGAAAGAACCACTTTGTCCACTCTATACATGAAGAAGATTTAGTACTGTAGTTATATGTTCAAATTGTTTAACGTCTTGTATTTAGGAAGTACCACTTTGTCCCCTCTATACATGAAGAAGATTTAGTACTATAGTTATATGTTCAAATTGTTTAACGTCTTGTATTTACAAAGAACCATTTTGTCCCCTCTATACATGAAAAAAATTTAGTACAATAGTTATATGTTCAAATTGTTTAACGTCTTGTATTTACAAAGAACCACTTTGTTCCCTCTATACATGAAGAAGATTTAGTACTATAGTTATATGTTCAAATTGTTTAACGTCTTGTATTTACAAAGAACCACTTTGTCCCTTCTATACATGAAGAAAATTTAGTACTATATTTATGTGTTCAAATTGTTTAACGTCTTGTATTTAGAAAGAACCACGTTGTTCCCTCTATACATGAAGAAAATTTAGTACTATAGTTACATGTTTAAATTGTTTAACGTCTTGTATTTAGAAAGAACCACTTTGTCCACTCTATACATGAAGAAGATTTAGTACTGTAGTTATATGTTCAAATTGTTTAACGTCTTGTATTTACAAAGAACCACTTTGTCCCCTCTATACATGAAGAAGATTTAGTACTATAGTTATATGTTCATATTGTTTAACGTCTTGTATTTAGGAAGAACCACTTTGTCCCCTCTATACATGAAGAAGATTTAGTACTTTAATTATATGTTTAAATTGTTTAACGTCTTGTATTTACAAAGAACCACTTTGTCCCCTCTATACATGAAGAAGATTTATTACTATAGTTGTATGTTTAAATTGATTAACGTCTTGTATTTACAAAGAACCACTTTGTCCCCTCTATACATGAAGAAGAGTTAGTACAATAGTTGTATGTTTAAATTGATTAAGGTCTTGTATTTACAAAGAACCACATTGTCCCCTCTACACATGAAGAAGATTTAGTACTATAGTTATATGTTTAAATTGTTTAACGTCTTGTGTTTAGAAAGAACCACTTTGTCCTTTCTATACATGAAGAAGATTTAGTACTACAGTTATATGTTCAAATTGTTCAACGTTTTGTATTTAGAAAGAACCACTTTGTCCCCTCTATACATGAAGAAGATTTAGTACTATAGTTATATGTTCAAATTGTTTAACGTCTTGTATTTACAAATAACCATTTTGTCCCCTCTATACATGAAGAAAGTGTAGTACAATAGTTATATGTTCAAATTGTTTAACGTCTTGTATTTATAAAGAACCACTTTGTTCCCTCTATACATGAAGAAGATTTAGTAATATAGTTATATGTTCAAATTGTTTAACGTCTTGTATTTACAAAGAACCAGTTTGTCTTCTCTATACATTGTTTAATAGAGACTTAAATACATATATCTTATTACCATATCGTGACATTATAATCGTTATAACTTGGATAAGAGTACTAAAGTGTCGATAAAAAAATGAAACTTAAAAATAAATAAATGTGTGTGACATATGTCTATTTGTAGACTTTCAACAATTATATTCACACCTCTTACAGTGTCAACTTATATTCACACCTCTTACAGAGTCAACTTATATTCACACCTCTTACAGTGTCAACTTATATTCACACCTCTTACAGAGTCAACTTATATTCACACCTCTTACAGTGTCAACTTACATTCACACCTCTTACAGAGTCAACTTATATTCACACCTCTTACAGTGTCAACTTATATTCACACCTCTTACAGTGTCAACTTATATTCACACCTCTTACAGACTCAACTTATATTCACACCTCTTACAGTGTCAACTTATATTCACACCTCTTACAGTGTCAACTTATATTCACACCTCTTATAGAGTCAACTTATATTCACACCTCTTACAGTGTCAACTTATATTCACACCTCTTACAGTGTCAACTTATATTCACACCTCTTACAGAGTCAACTTATATTCACACCTGTTACAGTGTCAACTTATATTCACACCTCTTACAGAGTCAACTTATATTCACACCTGTTACAGTGTCAACTTATATTCACACCTCTTACAGTGTCAACTTATATTTACACCTCTTACAGTGTCAACTTTCCATTCTCTTACTTCTGAAGTGTTAATGTTGTCAGTTCCTATAATTTCATCTCTTTCACTTTTAACACTGACATTGTCAACTCTTATACTGTTGACATCAACGTTGGCAACTCTTACACTGTCAATTCGTATCCTCATAATTAAGGTCGTTATAAACTATTACACTGTTAACTAAATCCTAATGTTCGCAATTCTGACATTACCAGCGCTTGCATTGTTATCTCTGAGTCTGTCCATTATGATGTTGTCAGCTTTGACATGTCAGCTTTGAAAGATGTCAGTGTGGTTGAAGAATCCAATGTATCAGTAAATGTGTAGGTAAGGCTGAAGGATCCAAGGTGTTAATAAGTGTGTAGGTAATGGTTCATGTAAGGCTGAAGGATCCAAGGTGTTAGTTAGTGTTTAGGTAATGATTCATGTAAGGCTGAAGGATCTAAGGTGTTTGTAAGTGTGTAGGTAAGGCTGAAGGATCCAAGGTGTTAGTAAGTGTGTAGGTAAGGCTGAAGGATCCAAGGTGTTAGTAAGTGTGTAGGTAATGGTTCATGTAAGACTGAAGGATCCACGGTGTTAGTAAGAGTGTAGGTAATACTGAATGATCCAAGGTGTTAGCAAGTGTGTAGGTAATGGTTCATGTAAGGCTGAAAAATCTACAGTGTTAGTAAGTGCACAGGTAATTGTTCATGTAAGGCTGAAGGATCCAAGGTGTTAGTAAATGTGTAGGTAATGGTTCATGTAAGGCTGAAGGATCCACAGTGTTAGTAAGTGTGCAGGTAATGGTTCATGTAAGACTGAAGGATCCACGGTGTTAGTAAGAGTGTAGGTAATACTGAATGATCCAAGGTGTTAGCAAGTGTGTAGGTAATGGTTCATGTAAGGCTGAAAAATCTACAGTGTTAGTAAGTGCACAGGTAATTGTTCATGTAAGGCTGAAGGATCCAAGGTGTTAGTAAATGTGTAGGTAATGGTTCATGTAAGGCTGAAGGATCCACAGTGTTAGCAAGTGTGCAGGTAATGGTTCATGTAAGGCTGAAGGATCCAAGGTGTTAGTAAATGTGTAGGTAATGGTTCATGTAAGGCTGAAGGATCCACAGTGTTAGTAAGTGTGCAGGTAATGGTTCATACATGATTGAAGTATTTAAGATGTATTTGTGATATAGCTATATGGTTCACTCCGTCTCTTGGAAATATGAAGTTTCAATGTTTATATTAACTATGTAGATGTCTAATTGTAGCATTAACTTATAAATACAATAAGGTCCATTTTCTTGTTAACTTATAAATATAATAAGGTCCATTTTCTTGTTAACTTATAAATACAATAAGGTCAATTTTCTTGTTCTTTCAAATCTAATAACGTACAAAATTCATATCATTAACTTATAAATACAATAAGGTCCATTTTCTTGTTCTTTTGAATCTAATAACGTACAAAATTCACATCATTAACTTATAAATACAATAAGGTCCATTTTCTTGTTCTTTCAAATCTAATAACGTACAAAATTCATATCATTAACTTATAAATACAATAAGGTCCATTTTCTTGTTCTTTCAAATCTAATAACGTACAAAATTCATATCATTAACTTATAAATACAATAAGGTCCATTTTCTTGTTCTTTCAAATCTAATAACGTACAAAATTCATATCATTAACTTATAAATACAATAAGGTCCATTTTCTTGTTCTTTCAAATCTAATAACGTACAAAATTCATATCATTAACTTATAAATACAATAAGGTCCATTTTCTTGTTCTTTCTAATCTAATAACGTACAAAATTCATATCATTAACTTATAAATACAATAAGGTCCATTTTCTTGTTCTTTCAAATCTAATAACGTACAAAATTCATATCATTAACTTATAAATACAATAAGGTCCATTTTCTTGTTCTTTCAAATCTAATAACGTACAAAATTCATATCAGAGGTGACTTCACGTGGATTTTTAATTATTATTTATGATTTTTATCAACCTAACAATTCCTTATCAATTTCGATAATCCCTACGTGTATGATGAAATGACTTCATTTTATTATTTCACTGTGTAACCTGACATGACATAATCTGGTGACCCATTAGTGTAGCCTAACATGACTTAATTTGGTGATCCACTAGTGTAACCTGACATGACATAATCTGGTGATCCACTAGTATAACCTAACATGACTTAATCTGGTGATCCATTAGTATAGCCTAACATGACTTAATTTGGTGATCCATTAGTGTAGCCTAACATGACTTAATTTGATGATCCATTAGTGTAGCCTAACATGACTTAATTTGGTGATCCACTAGTGTAACCTAACATGACTTAATCTGGTGATCCACTAGTATAACCTAACATGACTTAATCTGGTGATCCACTAGTGTAGCCTAACATGACTTAATCTGGTGATCCACTAGTGTAACCTAACATGACTTAATCTGGTGATCCACTAGTGTAACTTAACATGACTTAATCTGGTGATCCACTAGTGTAGCCTAACATGACTTAATCTGGTGATCCACTAGTGTAACCTAACATGACTTAATCTGGTGATCCACCAGTGTAACCTAACATGACTTAATCTGGTGATCAACTAGTGTAACGTAACATGAATTAATTTGGTGATCCACTAGTGTAACCTAACATGACTTAACCTGTGATCCACCAGTGTAACCTAACATGACTTAATTTGATGATCCGCTTGTGTAATCTAACATGACTTAATTTGGTGATCAACTAGTGTAACCTAACATGAATTAATTTGGTGATCCACTAGTGTAGCCTAACATGACTTAATCTGGTGATCCACTAGTATAACCTAACATGACTTAATCTGGTGATCCACTTGTGTAACCTAACATGACTTAATTTGGTGATCCATTACTGTAGCCTAACATGACTTAATTTAGTGATCCATTAGTGTAGCCTAACATGACTTAATTTGGTGATCCACTAATGTAGCCTAACATGACTTAATCTTGTGATCCACTAGTGTAACATAACATGGCATAATCTGGTGATCCCTTTTTGTAGTCTGGAATTACTTAACTTAACGATCCACTCGAATAGACTGGTATGACTAAATGTTAGGAATAACTCGATTCTGTCTCCTCATACTGTTTGTGCCGTCATGAATCTCTTCTCATCTTTGACCTGATTTTCTTCATTTGAAAATCCACCACCAGGTGATAATATGTGGTAAATCGTAGCCTATGACCAACCCTAGAATATAACTTGAGATTACAACATTTTACTCACTGGACGTCTTTCACTGATTACCTGAGAATCCCATAGCATTCATTGCATGAACCATTTAATCTAACAATAGGAGTTTATATCTATTACAGATAACCCCTTGAGACAGATTGTATGATTAAATTATACAGTTCATTATACTTTCTGTATGTCAGGAATAGTGTGAAGACAGACAGTCAACGAAACATAAGAACAGTATCTTCATATTACTTATTTAATTAAGAAACTAAAGGTGAAGGTTTTATCGTGATATAACTTACCGAAAAAAGAAGTCTGTAATGAATGCAAATCTCAGTAAAGCTGTGAATGTTGTGACTTTCTGAGAGAACTTTTAAAACATTTGTTAAAATAACAATATACAATACGACTTTTTGAGGCAACTTTTAAAACATTTGTTAAAATAACAATATACAATACGACTTTCTGAGGCAACTTTTAAAACATTTGTTAAAATAACAATATACAATACGACTTTCTGAGGCAACTTCTAAAACATTTGTTAAAATAACAATATACAATACGACTTTCTGAGGCAACTTTTAAAACATTTGTAAAATTAACAATATACAATACGACTTTCTGAGGCAACTTAAAACATTTGTTAAAGTAACAATATACAATACGACTTTCTGAGGCAACTTTTAAAACATTTGTTAAAATAACAATATACAATACGACTTTCTGAGGCAAATTTTAAAACATTTTTTAAAATAACAATATACAATACGACTTTCTGAGGCAACTTTTAAAACATTTGTAAAATTAACAATATACAATACGACTTTCTGAGGCAAACATTTGTTAAAATAACAATATACAATACGACTTTCTGAGGCAACTTTTAAAACATTTGTTAAAATAACAATATACAATACGACTTTCTGAGGCAACTTTTAAAACATTTGTTAGAATAACAATATACAATACGACTTTCTGAGTCTTACTGACTTTCTCCACTTCTTAACTGACAAGACATTAAGATTTAATAAGTGCTGAAAGTGAAATAAAAGTTTGAAACTTTATGACCCTTCTCCAGTTTTCTTCCAGACCAGACTTCAAAACTATAATAAATAAAAACTTGTTTATTTTATTTATTTAACAGATTGGGCATGTATCAAAATCAAACAATGACTAAGACTTTTCATTTAGAAATCATGAAGGATATCACCTGTTTCATTAATAATAATTAAAAAGAATTATTTATACTATATACTTGTTTTCACTCTGAGCTAACATTTCTCACTTTGATGTTCACGAATTCACACGAATTTGATGTTAACAAAAATGAAAAATTTTCTCAAAACCCTTTCATTCAAAAACTCTCACTTTGATGTAACAATTTCTCACTCTGAACTTAAAACCCAGCAAGCAAATTATTTACTTATGCTTTAATATTTATTTAAATTTTAAAAGAGTTTTTTCTAGATTTTGTAATTGCAAAGTCTTTGATCAAGTCCTCAAAACTAATTTGGCGTAAGAAATCTGCTTCTATACTTACCAGAGACAAAGCATCCAGCATGTCTTGTCACATAGTTGTTAGTTCTGATCGGATTTTTAATATGCTCAGCTGTGAAATTTGTGACCATTAATGTTAAAAATATACGCAATGCAATGTCTACGTTTGGAAACACACACTCAGTTTTGTTTTTGCAAATTATTTTATAAAGTTCAGCATGACTAAATCTAGCTTTTACAGTTTTTGTTGCACTGAACTTATGGCACACATATGAGTGAAACTGCTGAAGCTCGGAAGAAAGATTAGTGTCCAAGTCCTCTGAATAAGCATCAATTAGTTTTTGGGAACACCTAGAGTACCTTTCAGTTTCAGCAGATGAAGTGACGTCATTTGTCACATCACTTAGGAAAGAAAATCTCTTTGTACACCTTTCACCTTCTTCTTATCTGGGTTTCTAGTTTGTCAACAATTATGTAGAAGGTGGCTTTCTTTGTACACCTCTCCTCTTCTTCTCATCTGGGTTTCTAGTTTGTTAACAATTATGTAGAAGGTGGCTTTCTTTGTACACCTCTCCTCTTCTTCTCATCTAGGTTTCTAGTTTGTCAACAATTATGTAGAAGGTGGCTTTCTTTGTACACCTCTCCTGTTCTCATCTGGGTTTCTAGTTTGTCAACAATTATGTAGAAGGTGGCTTTCTTTGTACACCTCTCCTCTTCTTCTCATCTGGGTTTCTAGTTTGTCAACAATTATGTAGAAGGTGGCTTTCTTTGTACACCTCTCCTGTTCTCATCTGGGTTTCTAGTTTGTCAACAATTATGTAGAAGGTGGCTTTCTTTGTACACCTCTCCTCTTCTTCTCATCTGGGTTTCTAGTTTGTTAACAATTATGTAGAAGGTGGCTTTCTTTGTACACCTCTCCTCTTCTTCTCATCTGGGTTTCTAGTTTGTCAACAATTATGTAGAAGGTGGCTTTCTTTGTACAGCTCTCCTCTTCTTCTCATCTGGGTTTCTAGTTTGTCAACAATTATGTAGAAGGTGGCTTTCTTTGTACACCTCTCCTCGTCTTCTCATCTGGGTTTCTAGTTTGTTAACAATTATGTAGAAGGTGGCTTTCTTTGTACACCTCTCCTCTTCTTCTCATCTGGGTTTCTAGTTTGTCAACAATTATGTAGAAGGTGGCTTTCTTTGTACAGCTCTCCTCTTTTTCTCATCTGGGTTTCTAGTTTGTTAACAATTATGTAGAAAGTGGCTTTCTTTGTACACCTCTCCTCTTCTTCTCATCTGGGTTTCTAGTTTGTCAACAATTATGTAGAAGGTGGCTTTCTTTGTACACCTCTCCTCTTCTTCTCATATGGGTTTCTAGTTTGTTAACAATTACGTAGAAGGTGGCTTTCTTTGTACACCTCTCCTCTTCTTCTCATCTGGGTTTCTAGTTTGTTAACAATTATGTAGAAGGTGGCTTTCTTTGTACACCTATCCTCTTCTTCGCATCTGGGTTTCTACTTTGTCAACAATTATGTAGAAGGTGGCTTTCTTTGTACACCACTCCTCTTCTTCTCATCTGGGTTTCTAGTTTGTCAACAATTATGTAGAAGGTGGCTTTCTTTGTACACCTCTCTTCTTCTTCTCATCTGGGTTTCTAGTTTGTTAACAATTATGTAGAAGGTGACTTTCTTTGTACACCTCTCCTCTTCTCATCTTGGTTTCTAGTTTGTCAACAATTATGTAGAAGGTGGCTTTCTTTGTACACCTCTCCTCTTCTTCTCATCTGGGTTTCTAGTTTGTCAACAATTATGTAGAAGGTGGCTTTCTTTGTACACCTCTCCTCTTCTTCTCATCTGGGTTTCTAGTTTGTCAACAATTATGTAGAAGGTGGCTTTCTTTGTACACCTCTCCTCTTCTTCTCATCTGGGTTTCTAGTTTGTCAACAATTATGTAGAAGGTGGCTTTCTTTGTACACCTCTCCTCTTCTTCTCATCTGGGTTTCTAGTTTGTCAACAATTATGTAGAAGGTGGCTTTCTTTGTACACCACTCCTCTTCTTCTCATCTGGGTTTCTAGTTTGTCAACAATTATGTAGAAGGTGGCTTTCTTTGTACACCTCTCCTCTTCTTCTCATCTGGGTTTCTAGTTTGTTAACAATTGTGTAGAAGGTGGCTTTCTTTGTACACCTCTCCTCTTCTCATCTGGGTTTCTAGTTTGTCAACAATTATGTAGAAGGTGGCTTTCTTTGTACACCTCTCCTCTTCTTCTCATCTGGGTTTCTAGTTTGTCAACAATTATGTAGAAGGTGGCTTTCTTTGTACACGTCTCCTCTTCTTCTCATCTGGGTTTCTAGTTTGTCAACAATTATGTAGAAGGTGGCTTTCTTTGTACACCTCTCCTCTTCCTCTCATCTGGGTTTCTAGTTTGTCAACAATTATGTAGAAGGTGGCTTTCTTTGTACACCTCTCCTCTTCTTCTCATCTGGGTTTCTAGTTTGTTAACAATTATGTAGAAGGTGGCTTTCTTTGTACACCTCTTCTCTTCTTTTCATCTGGGTTTCTAGTTTGTCAACAATTATGTAGAAGGTGGATTTCTTTGTACACCTCTCCTCTTCTTCTCATCTGGGTTTCTAGTTTGTCAACAATTATGTAGAAGGTGGCTTTCTTTGTACACCTCTCCTGTTCTTTTCATCTGGGTTTCTAGTTTGTTAACAATTATGTAGAAGGTGGCTTTCTTTGTACACCTCTTCTCTTCTTCTCATCTGGGTTTCTAGTTTGTTAACAATTATGTAGAAGGTGGCTTTCTTTGTACATCTCTCCTCTTCTTCCCATCTGGGTTTCTAGTTTGTCAACAATTATGTAGAAGGTGTTGATATGAAATTTATCTCTAACATTCAGATCTACTTCTTGTATGCATCACTGAGTACCTTCTTTCTGACACATTTACTTGTTCGAGCTGCATTGCAATCAACATCTGGTAGTATTTTCTTTGCAACTGCTTCAAGTCTTTCAAAGTGCATAGTTGATCAGCTAATGATCCGTACAGATCTGCACATTTTTTAGTTCACATTCACATTTTGCAGAATTTGACTTGCTTTATGAAACTTTTCAAAATCTCATCCCACATGATCAACATTAAAAACAAATTCTAGCTCTTGCATCTTATTTGTAATATTGTGTTTCTCTTCTAGTGTCTCCCGTTTCTGACTGGTTTTCAACTAGACGTTCTGAAGCTTCCAAAATCTTAAAGAAAGACTTCAAAATTGCTGTTCTTGCCAGAGCATGCGTCTCCCATCTGGTATCAGAGAGGGATTTTAACACACTTTCATTTCCAAGACAAGCTTTAAAAATTTTCCACCAACTGGTTGAGGCTGAAAAAAATGTATAGAGCAAATACATTGTAGATAAAAAATAAACTGCCACTTGACAGCAGTAGAAAGCACTTCAGTCTACCAGGTTTGGTAAATGGGCTGCACAGGGCACATATATGGCAAACTTATTTTCTTCTAAAATCTTTCGCTGCATCCCCTTATAACGCCCAGACGTGTTAGCAGCATTGTCGTAAGACTGACACTTACATTTTGAAAAATTAAATTTACAAACTTTACGTAAGTACTGGAGTACGTGGTTTGCTATTTCCTCACTCGTATGGCTTTTCAGTTCCAAAAAGGTTAAAAACAGACTGCCCATCTTTTAAGTATCGAAGTACAACTCTTAACTGATCTATATGTGATAGATCTGGCATCGAGTCAACTCACAAGCTAAAATAACCAGAAGAATTCACTTCGTCAACAACGAATGTGTGGACCTTCTGACCATTGGTTCAATGAGTTCTTCATAGGCAGTTTTGGACAAGTAAGAAGGATTTACTTTTCCAGACTTTCAATATTTATAAATGTGTCCTGCTAAAAATGGATCAAACTGACTGATGAGCTCAAGTAGTGAACCAAATTTCATCTGTTCCTCTTAAAGCCAGGCTACGTTCAGCTAATGTATTCATATGTTCAGTGAAAAGCCAGGCTACGTTCAACTAACGTATTCATATGCTCCTCTGAAACCAGGCTACTTTCAGCCAACGTATGAATAACAGATATTACACTTTTCCAGTAATTGCACTCTTCTTTAATTTGTTTTTCCAACTCTTTTCGTAAGCCTAAACCTTGTCTGCGAGATAAGTATGTTAAGATAGAATCTCGGTGAGTAGTGCTTCTGTCATGATGATCAATTACAATAGTGAACCCTTTTCTTTCAACGAAACGTGAGGAAACTTTAGGGGCAAAACGTTTACAAACAAAGCTGTAAACTGCGCCTGTTGATGGTGAATACAATAACTACTCTCACTTGTATTGCTCACCATTAACTTTTACCCAAAAGAAAAGGTTTTGCGAACAGTATTTCGTTGGTTTGCCACTATTGAAAGTCCAGCAAGATTTGCCAAATGGCCCATTGTGGTGTTGACAGTCAAGGGGGTTCACAAGTAATCCAATAATCCACATCATCACCAGAGAAATCGAGTCAAAACCTTGGATTTTTTGCTTTAGTTTCTTCATCTTTTGTAGACTGAAGCATTTTACCGCAGTCCAGTAGATTTTCATTCTCAGCAATTTTATTAACTTCAGACTAAGCAACTTGGATTAACATTAACACTAGATATATCAGGAGAATTTACAGGCAAAGTGAAATCAGTTGTGAGACTTGTGCCAGTTGAGCCAGCTTGTGACACCTCATTTTGATGACGTGCCAGTTGAGCCAGCTTGTGACACCTCATCTTGATGTTGTGACCTTCAAGTGGACAAAGTGGTACTTGTAGTTGTAGAGCTTGGTTCAACTTCAATCAGATGCAGTACACGTGACTTCTCATAGCGGTTCTGATTTGGAAGATCATGTTGTGTAAATTGAGTGAAACAATTAGTCAGACTTCCACTAAATCTAAAGCCTTTTGTTGGTTCTTTTTTGCCAGTTTTCTCTTTTGTGCATCACTTAATTGAACCACGTTTCATTTTGGAGTCTGAAAAATACAGAAAAAACACACAAAAGAATATGGATCATATATAGTTATAATGATTAGAAAAACAGTGAAATTCATGAAGGAAAACGTTGGTAAGACAGTCAAACATACTAAACTCTAGGTCGACATTAAGACAAAGATTGTCAGAATGTTATCCTGGGTCCATCAGCATATAAACATGAATTTATAAATACCTTTATTGATTTGCTGCATTCTGATTGGTTGAAAACCATTCGAGACTGGCTTGAATTCATTTTAGGAGAATTAGTTTTCAGTCATTGCAAAAGTTTCATTATGGTTGTTGCTATGGTAGCTGTATGTATTCATTAAGGTTGTTGCTATGGTAACAAATATGCAAGTCCATTGTGAGCCAGAAAGTATTCCAAAACAATTTAATCCACAACACATACTGTAGTAGTCTATATACACAGTGATCGTTCTGTAATAGTACACATACATAACATATAATAAACTGGAACTACTAAATACTGGGTTAGGCCTAGAATAGAGTACCTTAATCCTGATCAAATATTTGAACAATGAGTTGTAACCTCAATCCTGAGCTCAGGGACTTTAGATGAGCCAACAACCCATACATCAACAAAACAAGCCAATGTCTGAAACTTTATCTACATGTCTGGAAACGATGGCCTTAAATTGGGAATAGCCCACTTCATTATTTCAGGCTACAGTAGCGTTTCCAGTGTACTTGCACCAAACTAGTTACAGTATTTAGACCTAATGTTATTGCCCCTCAGTTCTCAGATAACAAGACTAACGTCAGGCCTAATACTAATACAGGGTGGCTCGTAAGTCCCTACCCAACCATATATCTCATGTAACCAGTGTATCTGTGTGCTGGCCCTCATTCTCGCTGCATAATATTATGCAATGCCGCGTTCTGCGAGACATTTTCCTCAACATAGCAGGAGTTATTGTTCCAAATCCCGCGGTAAAAGCTGCCTTCAACTCATCATTAGTATTATAACGTTGTTTAGACACGATGTCCTTTATGTATCCCCAAAGAGAGTTATCACATATTGTCAAGTCCGGACTTCTTGCGGGCCATTTCATGGGTGCCAGGGATGTTACAGAACCACGATCTATCCATTTGTCTGGAAAAGTGTTATTAAGATAATCTCGCACAGTGAGAACATAATGAGCCGGAACTCCATCTTGTTGAAACCAAACCTCCTCTCTGATTCCAAGTTCATCGAGTTTCGGTATAAACCGTTGTTGTAACATGTTTAGGTATAAGGTATGGTTTACTGGCCCGTCAAAGACGTATGGTCCAATAACATGACGCGCATTAAGTGCTGCCTACATCATGACATGCGGAGTGTTGTATTCAATTTCTTCATAATAATGAGGATTCTCCTTTGCCAAGAAGTAAACATTTCGTGCTCGACTCGAACGGTAAATCGCGCACTCGTCCGTAAACATCACCTTTCCTCGAGAAGGGATCGTATTGAAGATCGCAGTAACACATCACACGCTAGTGTCCTATTTTCTCTATCAGCATCACTTAGTTCATTTAGAAATGTGGGTCGCCATGCTTTTACTCCCATATTCTTTTTCATAAAGGTCTGTATGGTTGCTCGCGGGATACCAAATCGCGCACTCGTCCGTAAACATCACCTTTCCTCGAGAAGGGATCGTATTGAAGATCGCAGTAACACATCACACGCTAGTGTCCTATTTTCTCTATCAGCATCACTTAGTTCATTTAGAAATGTGGGTCGCCATGCTTTTACTCCCATATTCTTTTTCATAAAGGTCTGTATGGTTGCTCGCGGGATACCAAGTTCAGCTGATCTATTCCTTGTCGACTTTAATGGTGAGCTAATTACTGATTCTTCCACACAAGCACATGACTCTCTACGTTTAACCGGTTTTCCTGAACGAGGTGCATCCTTAATGTTGCCAGTTTCAAACAATTTGCTCTCCCAATTTGACATCGTTTTTCGTGTTGGTGGATCCTTATTGGTGGATCGTCGTTGTCTCTGTGTTTCTTTCTCTGATTGTTCGTTCGTCTCATAAAAAAAATATCACCAGAGTGACGGCCGGCTCTGGGCATTATGACGTCAGAGTAGGACCAAGTAAGAAGTAAGGAGACTATAAGTGTGACCTCCATTTTTGGGTCTAAAAATGGCATAAATCACATTTAAGACCGGGCACCCTTGTTTTTATCCCCTAAGTAAATCTCAGCTTCAGATATGTTATATTATTACATAATCACAAAGGAATACATACATGTCCAAATGCTCTTACAGATTACATGTAACCTATGAACGGCGACATTAATTTCTAAGTTGTTATTTTTTTGGTATGATAAATTTCAAAACATGAACTTACGCAAAAAGGAGGGTTTTTTTTACAGCAAATTGTTTGAAGCCAAAAATATTACTGCTCAGAAAAGCTTCAGTGATAAACACATTTATATAAATATTACAAAACACGCATGAATAATGTAACACTAACGCAAATAAAACTAAAACAAACCTAAACATAATGTACGAAAACAGAAGCCGAAAAAAACATAAAACTAGCCACGTCTCTGTATACATCTGTCACCATTTAGTTTGACTTATGTTTCTGTTGTATTATAGTCTTATTTTACTGTAGATGTGACTGAATAAAGCAATACAAGGTAAAACAAAACAGTTCAACTGCCTGCAATTTATTATAAATAGTCACAGCAGAAGGAATGAATGAAAACAACATTTCATCTTCAAGGTGAGACATTATAACATACGATCATCTTTCACCTGAAGTTTTATCAACATTTTGTACTGCTCTTTATAGTAACGTTCGCAAATCGATAACTTCAGATACATAGTTTAGTAGTTTGTCAAAACTTTAGTCACTTACCGAACTAAAGAAAACGTTTTTTTAACAACGCAGAGTAAAGTCGAACATAACAGATAAGGACATAACATCACATAACATATAAGGACATAACATAACAGATAAGGACAATTACAAAAACAAATCTGCTTAAGTTGAGTGCAGCAATGAAAGAGTGAAGGGCATGATAGTTAGGGGGAAAACCCTGTGGTGCCCCTCTTCCCTTGGTGCGTGGCCTAAGCACGTGCTTATTTTGCTTAATGGTTATCTAGGGCTGATTTAGCCGTTGTGTCTCAGCCAAAAGTGGCTCTTTAAAAAGAAAATAGAACACGACTTTCCGGCGGGTCTTAGTGGGTCTTTCACAACCTACCTGTGGGTTGTGTGGGAGACAACGTGTTAATTTGTTTTATTTATTTTAAGTTTTAAACTTAAGTTACACAATATTAATTTATACTCGTCAGTAACAATAACTTGAACAACCAACAAGTGTCAGCACTATATTCATGTATATAACATGTGAAAATATACAAAGCAGTTAACCCTAGATTGAACAACCGACACACGTCTTTGTGTGTGTGTTTTCTCAGCACATCACATCGGGCTATCTGTCCACAGAGGGGAATCGAATCTCTGATTGTACCATTGTAAAACCGTAAACTTGCTGTCCTACAGGGGACGACAGGAGTCACGACGAGATACGATTAACTTTGAATTGAATATAATTTCTCTTCTGCAAACCAGTTTTAATTAAAATATTGTATTTTCAATATTTCAATACGCTTTCCTTTGATCTTCATTAAATAATTATTTTTAACTGTATAAAGTTGCTACTACACAACTGTCACTCTTTCGACACACGCATTCATTACGTTTTTCTCGAGGCAGACGGTCTTGGTAATGTATTTCACTTATCCATTTAACAAGCATGTCATTATAGTAGACAGGCGGTAATCGACTTTGTAATCTACCTGTAAATGTTGAAGCCAAGCGTATTACTATAGGTAATAGGCGACAAACGGCTTTATACCTGTTGTTTTACCGACGAAAGGCAAAAGAAACTGTTGACTCCAATACTTAATGCCAGACACTTCCAGAAACCCTGTCCACTTTTATATTTTGAGGCCCTTGTTTATAATATTAAAAAAAATGATGGCACACGAAAACAAAATAAGACAAACATAAGCCCCAAAGAACAGTGAAACAGTTTGAGTATTTAACTTATATAATTTTGGTGATACATTTTGATCTGATTGGAGAGCAAACAAATACAAGTCATGAAACTTAATAAATACAAAAAAACAACAAGTGTCTAAATTTGAGGCCTGGAACAAATGGCCTTCCTCCTCCCTTTAATTGGCCCTGTTTAATACCTTGTTATTATTTTCTTGAATGATAGTATTATCTTTACAATTAATTAATGCAGGTAACTTGGTTTTTAATGTCACCCTTCTTCAGTTATTTCTTATCGACAACTGTGCCGATGATTGGAGGACAGCTATGACATGGGAGAGGATAGGCCTAATCTTGCTGGAAATTATTGTTAGTGCTGTGCATCCAATACCTGGAGAGTATTACTTCACGTGGACCACGAGCCTGACTAATCAAGAAGGTCGTGTCGAGTCGACCGAAGTGCCAGTAGACGTTGTCTTGTCATTACCCATGTTTTTACGTCTTTATCTCATATGTCGAGTGATGTTGTTACACAGTAAACTCTTTACTGACGCATCTTCTCGCAGTATTGGAGCCCTGAACCGCATTAACTTCAACACCCGTTTTGTTCTTAAGACCCTCATGACGATATGTCCTGGGACAGTGTTGCTGGTATTTATGGTGTCCCTCTGGATTATCGCCAGCTGGACTCTCCGACTTTGTGAGAGGTAAGAATGCACAATGTTTTCTATCAACATGTTGTCGCTGTTGTGTTGGTTAGCACAAAACCAGTACTGTGTTTATTAGCACCAAATCCACTATTATATCTCAACATTATATAATATTAGATAGCACCACTGTTTTAAATCTACACTATATAACATTATCAAATCTCCTTAATGGTAACCCTACTCTTACGTTTCTATACTATACAACATTACCTAATCCTTTGGAGTATCCCTGTTGAACACATTCATTAACTAGAAACTTGTTTCACTTCTGGTTTGTTATTTCTATTTCATTTATTGCTTGTAATGATTGTTGCGATAGGCCTAACAGTGAAGTAATCTTTAGTTATTATATTGTATACAACTAGGCTCTACATCAAGCAGTTTCTTCTTTGGTTAAATGTTTGGTACATTTCAAGTATCAGAAGCATAGAACATTTATCATATAATTCCTGGAAATATTAAATAGCCAGAAGTTGAATTTTATCAGACGTAACAGTTTCTATGCTTACATTGTTTCATTTAAAATGTGAGAAACATTGTGTAATAATATGAAGTTGTCAATCCGTTGTGTACTTGTTATTTTAACCATTGCTATTATATCTGTTTATGAAGCCACGTCACTTTTATTTTTATTATCAATTATACAGGGTGTTCGGAAAGTTACTGCGCAGTTTTGTAATCATATTTTATTCAGTCTATTTCAAGCCAGCAACTGCTAGCGGTGTTTAGAAACAAATTAAGAAGGATCCAAGCCTGTATTGATGCCAACGGGAGTCACTTTCAACATTGTTTATAATTGTCATTCATATTTACTACCTGTATTCTATATTGAAACATGTCTGTTAATAAATATATAAGTGCACAGTAAATTTCCGAACACCCTGTACATCACTTTTACTAAACCTAACCTACTACACATAAGGTTAAGCCTAATTTACTCTATGTCAATTTTCCTAAACCTAGCCAAGAGCGCACATCAGGTTCACTAACCTAAATCAAATGCAATAGTTTTACTTAGCTTTAACATCTAAAAGCAAAGCGAAGTTGTTCATGTTAGTGTTTTAAAGATAAGGAACGAAAATAGTGAAGTTCGTGTGTACAAAGTTGATTGACCTAAATTGTGGTATTAAATATTTACATTTGTTGTATGATTTTACTTAATGTATTAAACTAGTTTTTGTTACAAAACTAGTCATCTAATCCACGTTTACCGTGTTTAACTGAAACTATTGCAAGCTGTTAAACTTAGAAAGTATCTTATTAGATATATTTAAGTGGAAAATGTCATCTGTTTAAATTAAGAAGTAACACCGTTGTAACGTACCATTTTTAAACACTAAAGAATACGAGATAAAAATTAAATGTATCACTTAGACATTTTGTTGGAAATGTCATATGAATTATTTAACACGTTTTTTGTAATGTTATAGACGTTATATCTTTTGTCGCTGAAGTTCTTTTGACTTTTGAAAGCCCGGCATGGCGAGATGGGTTCAGGCGTTCGACTCGTAATCTAAGAGTCGCAGGTTCGAATCCCCGTCGCATCAAACATGCTCGCCCCTTTCAGCCGTAGGAGCGTTATAATGTTACGGTTAATCCCACTATTCTTTGATAAAAGTGAAGCTTAAGAGTTGGGGAGGGTGGTGATGACTAGCTGCCTTCTCTCTAGTCTTACACTGCTAAATTAATGAAAGCTAGCGCAGATAGCCCTTGTGTAGCTTTGCGTGAAATTCAGAAACAAACTCTCTTTCTATAAGTACAAAAAAAAAGAACGCTAGAATGCTAGTCGTTAGTGATGTCATGGAATTAACAGGTAGTAATCGGTCATGCACTTTCAAGTGAAACGTGACAGCGTCACCAGTTTGGTAATGTTTTAATAAATTTGTTTTTATTTTTTTAACATCTTACAAACAAAAGTATAAAAATACAATATGCTCTGCTTAATTGGTTTATAATTCATAATGAATGTCACACCTTGCTAAAAGTAAACAAAAGGGCCCTTATTGAAAGAATATAATAGTTTTAAAATTATTTGTTTTTAACTGTCAATCCATTATTCGAGTCCTCTGATTTTAAGAAACGCTATCAACTAAACATGTACAACATAAGGACGCAAAATAAAAAGCCACAATTTTTTCATCCATCAATCGTTCTAATTTTGTACTACTTGTATACGTTTACGTTAATCTAATTTTACGTAAGTACTAGTAACCGAATCTAAACTCTCTAAACATGACAAAATTGGCCCCCTATAATTAATTAACCCAACTTCCATAAAGTAACACATTTTCAGCGTAAGTATTCACCAGATCCTTGTCGAACAATATTATCACTAGCCCTTGAGTAGCCACACATCATTACAACTCATTATGTGAAGTTGTTACGTAACAATACTGTTATCACTTGTCCTTGTTTAACCAGTTTATTAACGTGTAGTTGTGAAACAATATTGTTATCACTGGTCCTTGTTTAACCAGTTTATTGACGTGTAGTTGTGTAACAATATTGTTATCACTGGTCCTTGTTTAACCAGTTTATTGACGTGTAGTTGTGTAACAATATTGTTATCACTGGTCCTTGTTTAACCAGTTTATTAACGTGTAGTTGTGTAACAATACTGTTGCAACACAAATTGGCTGAATTTTCATGAGTAATAAATTAGATCAAAATAATAAAGCTAAAAGTGGAAATATATTTATATAACATATATATACATATTTATAACTATTTATAGATATATATTTATAACTAATCAAATATATATATATATATTTATAACTCCAAATATGGATAATTAACTGGCCATTCACTGGTCAACAAGGATTTTTAGATAAATACTGTTGTTTCGATTCTCGTTACACACGTTTTGTTTCCAGGTATCACGACGAAGATCACACGAATCTTCTAAACAGCATATGGATGGTCGTCATAACATTCTTATCTGTGGGGTACGGAGACATAGTACCAAACACGTACTGTGGTAGAGGTATAGCTGTAACCACGGGCCTTATGGTAAGTATGTGGTCACTTCTTATCTGTGGGGTATGGAAACATGGTATCAAATACGTGACTATGGTAGGTATGTAGTCATCATTTCTTTTTGCACTAAAAGCATTGAAAATAATTCCAATTTAGAAACAAAACAAACAAAGCTTCCAGAAAATTACATTTATGTTTCTGAAGAAACCAACACTTTTATGTATGAATACGCTGTTTATAAGTCTGATCAAACGGTATTTGTTGAGATTTGTGTTCAGTAAGAGAATCTTTGTTGTGTTATTGATTCTGGATAAACATAACAGTTCATGTATGGTGCACAGACAAACAGCCCACAAAAAATGTCACAAAATGAACTGGAAAATGTACGTAGAACAAAAGGTAACCACCAAAACGGTTTGTTACTGAAACAAAGGTAGAAGACGAATAGCCAGCCCTTAAAGAAATGTCAAGGAAACATGTGTAGGAATCTCCTAGAACAGCCATCGAAACGGTCTGTTACTGAAACAAAGGTCTTCTTCCTTCTACGGATAGCCCTTAAAGAAATGTCAAGGAAACATGTGTAGGAATCTTCTAGAACAGCCATCGAAACGGTCTGTTACTGAAACAAAGGTCTTCTACCTTCTACGGATAGCCCTTAAAGAAATGTCAAGGAAACATGTGTAGGAATCTCCTAGAACAGCCATCGAAACGGTCTGTTACTGAAACAAAGGTCTTCTACCTTCTACGGATAGCCCTTAAAGAAATCTCAAGGAAACTTGTATAGGAATCTTCTAGAACAGATTAAGCTAGACGGTCTTTTGTCCTTCTTCTTATCGGTTTTTCCACTTAGTTGAGTTCGTCCAGTATCTTACATGACCAATGAGTTGGATGGCAAAAAAGGAAGAAATATAGAGCGTGGACTAGAACACTGGACCTTATTGTTTGTTCTTTAGCCAGAGATAAAAGATACTGACGGGCGTGTATCTCTCATAACCCGTACCTTATTCTCTCGTTGTTTATGCTGTTGTCCTGGAAGTAATGTAATTATTTCAGTTTGACCTCACGTATTGGAAAAAATTGCAGTTGGTCATCCCTACAAAAACTGAATAAAACATCAAGTATCAGTTGTCCATGTTGAATAGCTGTTCATGTCAGATATCACTGGGTAGACGTAACCACTTATTAAAACTTATTAGAATATGAAATAAAAACAAATGTAACCACCTCTAGAGACATAAAACGTTTAAGTAAATCTGTATATTTGCTTCATGAAATTTAACAAGTTAATTGTGTTACACTCTCGGTTTCACTCAGATCCAAAACTCTGAACTATTTATATCAAGAAACTTGAACATTTCAGTCACGATAATAGTCACTCATCAATAAAAAACAACAATAAATATAATTTGTTATTATTTATAATTAACTTACGACAAGTTTTCAAATGTGAATGACAGTGCAATTATTTCCTACCAAATTAGTGTAGAATATTCTATTTGTGATATAAAACTAGAGTAGAATATTCTATTTGTGATATAACACTATGGTAGAATATTCTGTTTGTGATATAACACTGGGGTAGAATATTCTGTTTGTGATATAACACTAGGGTAGAATATTCTGTTTCTGATATAACACTAGGGTAGAATATTCTGTTATAATATAACACTAGTATATAATATACCATTTATAATATAAAACTGGTATAGAATATACTATTGTAGTATAACACTATTATATAATATACTGTTGTAATATAACACTAGTACAGAATATGCTGTTTGTAATATAACACTAGTAGAGAATATAGTGTTCGTAACATGACACAAGTATACAATATACTTTTTGTAATACAAGACTATTATAGAATACACTGTTCGTAATACATCACTAGTGTAGAATATACTGTTTGTAATATGACTTTAGTAGAGAATATACTGTTGTAATATAGCGCAAGTGGAGAATATCATATTTGTAATGTGACACTAGTATAGAACACTCTGTTTGTAATATAAATCGTATATGGAATATAAGATTGTGATATGACTCTAGTATAGAATATCATGTTTGAAATACAACACTAGTATAGAATATCATGTTTGAAATACAACACTAGTATAGAATATGCTGTTTGTAATATAACTCTAGTATAGAATATATTTGTAATATAACACTAGTATAGAACATACTGTTTGTAACCTAAGACTACTACAGAATATAATGTTTGTGAAATAACACTAGTTTAGAATATCCTGTTTGTAATATATCACTAGTATAGGATATACTGTTTCTAATGTAACACTAGTAGAGAGTATACTGTTGTAGTATAGCACAAGTGGAAGATATCATATTCTAATATAACACTAGCATAGAACATGCTGTTTGTAACATAAGAATTCTATAGAACACACTCTTTTTAATATAACACCAGTACGGAATATCCTATTTGTAATATAAAACTATTATAAAACATGCTGTTTGTAATATAACGTTAGTATATTACATTGTGCTTTTAACATAACACCATTAAACGACACTGTTTGTAATATAACAGTAATATAGAATATATTATTTATAATATAACACAAGTATAAAATATACTGTTTGTAATATAACACAAGTATAGAACATACTGTTTGTAACATAACACCAGTATGGAATATCCTGTTTGTAATATAAAACCAGTATAGAACATACAGTTTGTAATATAACACAAGTATAGAATATCGTTTTTGTAATGTAACACTATTAGAGAATATACTCTCTGTACTATATCACTAGAGTAGAATATACTGTTTGTAATATAACACTAGTATAGAACACACTATTTGTAATATAACACTAGTATAGAACACACTATTTGTAATATAACACCAGTTTAGAATATATTATTCGTAATATGACACTAGTATAAAATGTACTGTTTGTTATATAACACTAGTATAGAACATAGTGTTTGTATCATAATACTACTATAAAATACAATATTTGTGATATAACACTAGTTTAAAATATCATGTTTGTAGTATAACACTAGTATAAAATATACAGTTTGTAATATGACACTGGTATAGAACATAGTGTTTGTAACATAAAACTACTTTAGAACAGAATACTTGTATTATAACACTAGTATAGAATATCGTGTTTGAAATATATCACTAGTATAGAATATATTATGTTTCTAACATAACACTAGTATAGAAAATACTGTTTGGAACGTAAAACTACTATAGAATATAAAATAGAAACGTGCTTGAGTTCATTGTATTAATATAAACGATGTCTAAATTATGTTAACTCGAACATTCTCCGTTGTAAAGATTTGGTGTTCACACTATGCCTCTATTTTCTTCTTCCTTTCATAATCCATCTGATATAAATATCGAAGGTATACCAGCACCTATTTCTGCAGTCCAGTCAAACATAAACCCATAAGCTGTATCTGGTGACTTAATTGGTATGTCTTCGTTCGCAATATCATTAATACCTGTCTCATTCTACAGCTGCTTGAGGTATTTCGCTGTTAAACTGATACAATACATGTGCATGTAACTTTTAAAGTTCTTCCAATATATATCCATCTGAACTATGTTGGTGCCTGGAACATGGAAAGAGCTTTCACTACTGATCTTTCTGTTGATGGATTATCATCTGATACAAAAAATGTACTGTTTTACTTCGTCTGAGTTACGACTCAATGTAAGCCTTTTTCTTGAGGATCCTGGTACCCAAAGATGATCCATGTTCCTACATTTACCTTGTCATTTAGTACAAGAGCTACATATATTTATATTAATTCCCTACCTGAACATATATTTCTAATCTGAGTGCATAAATATATTACATCAAAGAAGGTTGCTACATACCCTTTCCAAAACGTTATTAATTTTCGGTAGGATCATACTAACCGCGTAATACGAAACAATGTCAAAATGTAGTTCTGATACAATCCGTCCTATCGTGTCTATTATACGGCTTCAACACGATTAGCTATTTTTAATATTCTAGCCTTTTATTATAGCATTTACACAATCCTCTATGTAATAATAAGTAGAAAAATATAATATGCGAAAGAAAAGTGGGCCGATATATAAAATACAAAACCTAATTTACCATTTCATTCCGACATCACAACATTGATTAACTAACCTTGCATGACGTAAGTATTCATTATTCCAATGACAACCGATGACGAGTTTTCTCTGTGTTGATATGAAGCTATTACGTACCAGGAAAATGTGATCTTCCAGGTGTTAGTTACAAAACAACGATTATTACTGGAAACTGAGAAAGATTACAGCAAGGGATGTAATTATGTCCATAAAGATGTAATTTTGAACAAGTGTAACTTTTACGTAGAGATCACATATACATTGTGTATATTTTATGTACAAGTAATATTAGATTAAACAAATCAATATAACATTTTTCAGTTGCTTTTCTTGTGTTTCACTGGTACGATAAACTATGTTGTCTTCTCAACCGGACATAATATAGTAACTCTAAAATACGAAATCTGAGAAAGATTATTAGTTTTGCTGTGTTTTTAACAAACACGTATTTTTAGATGAACAGTATTTGGCAAAATTGGATATTATTATCTGAGCTATGTTATTAAGAGGATATAACTGGATGTTATTAACTGGAGTATGTTGCTAAGAGACACATTGTTTAGATAAACAATACTGGTTATAAATGGATGTTATTAACTGAACTATTGCTAAGAGACACATTGTTCAGTTGAACAATACTGGTTATAACTACTAAGTTGCTAAGAGATATAGTGTTGAAATGAACAGTGTTGGGTAGAACTTATCTAGCTTTCACTGCTAATAAAGTGTCTAAATCCGAAAAAACAAGACAATATTGTGAAGTATTTCAACGTATAAGAACAACCACAGAGACTGAACAACACTATTAACCTTTTCCACATGCCGTGAGTTCACACTGGATATTGTCAGATAGAAGACTCAGAAAATCCTCCTCATATTGAGAATCCTTGACCATTTATTATAGTGTAACGAGGAGACTCAACTTTAATGGAATATAGTACCAATCAGGTTATACGATTGAGAACTATTGAGACAAAACCGTAAAGATGTCCCATCTCTCTGTTATGAACACATGTTTCAAAGTAATCCAATATCTGGATCCATATTTAGATCCAGGACAAATCTTGAGAGGGCTGTTTTATGCTAATTGTCCATCTTGTGTAAAGTGTTTGTATACATTTTACAGACACACACACACACACAAGTACCAATTGTAATGCAGGTACAGTTTGAGGTAATTTAATGTAAACATTTGATGAAACACTCAATTCTGAATTGCTTTATTTTCTAATAACTATGAACGAATTTTTGTAGCATATCAACTAACGTCTGTTGGTTTTTGTACTGATCATTGTATCATTAAAGTAGGATAGTTTTAAAATTAGATATACCAGAACTTCATCTGTTATCTCTGTTGTTTAACTATTTACTGACGTCTCCCAGGGAGCCGGATGTACAGCCCTCGTTGTAGCTGTTATAGCCCGAAAACTGGAGCTTACTCGGGCTGAAAAGCATGTCCACAACTTCATGGTGCACACGCAACTAACTAAACGGGTTAGTATTAAAATAATAGATACTTAAATAACCCAACACGTTAGTATCTGATATGTATGTGTTACTAATATAACATAAACGCAATTAAATAAACGAGTTAA
Source organism: Tachypleus tridentatus (assembly GCF_004210375.1). Classification (NCBI taxonomy): domain Eukaryota; kingdom Metazoa; phylum Arthropoda; class Merostomata; order Xiphosura; family Limulidae; genus Tachypleus; species Tachypleus tridentatus. Next base: position 22,746,070 of record NW_027467777.1, read on the forward strand.
CATCTGGCATGTACGTATCACTAATATGACAGATATTCGATAGAAACAACCGGCTAGAATCTCATTTCTAGACTGTATCGTATTTGCGTTAAATGCTGTGTAGCAAAAGTTCTGTCTCTAGTACGGCCGCGTCGCAGGCTATCATAAATATCTAATGTCTTTTTTTGAAATACAAACTCGTGAAAATTACATTCAAGCCAAACCTTTTATTTCAGGCCTTTCTGAATGAAATTCAATATCTGTTCATATATATGAGGATATTTATCATACACTGAGTATTGATGTTACAAAAAGAACAAATATATGAGGATATTTCTCATACACTGAGTATTGATGTTACAAAAAGAACAAAGATATAAGGATATTTATAATGCACTGAGTATTGATGTTACAAAAAGAACAAATATATGAGGATATTTATAATACACTGAGTATTGATGTTACAAAAAGAACAAATATATGACGATATTTATAACACACTGAGTATTGATGTTACAAAAAGAACAAATATATGAGGATATTTATAATGCACTGATTATTGATTTTATATAAAGAACAAATATATGAGAATATTTATTATACACTGAGTGTTGATGTTACAAAAAGAACAAATATATGAGGATATTTATAATGTACTGAGTATTGATTTTATATAAAGAACAAATATATGAGGATATTTATAATGCACTGAGTATTGATGTTACAAAAAGAACAAATATATGAGGATATTTATAATGCACTGAGTATTGATTTTATATAAGGAACAAATATATGAGGATATTTATAATGCACTGAGTATTGATGTTACAAAAAGAACAAATATATGAGGATATTTATAATGCACTGAGTATTGATGTTACAAAAAGAACAAATATATGAGGATATTTATAATGAATATTGAGATTCCTTGAAGTTAATACGTTATTAAGTTTCTGTATACTTTCCACTGTGTTAGGATTTTTATAGTAATATCACTGTATGTTGGTGGTGTTATAAATTCCAAAGATATAAACGAATGATATCTAATTTAAGCTAAATGTAAATCCGTCAACAGCAACTTTTGTTAATGACAATAGTGTGTCATATTTATTAAATACATTTATTGAATAAACATCATTTCATTTTAATTTTTTAGCTAAAAAATGCAGCAGCAAATGTTCTGCGAGAAACATGGTTAATCTATAGGAACACCAAACTGGTTAAACGAGTAAATTTTGGCAAAGTCAGACATCACCAGCGAAAATTTCTTCTGGCCATTTACAGGTAGACAGAATTATAAATTAGATTCCTGTAACTTGGTAACAAAGTAATAACATTGTAAAAGATACATACTCTTATTTAAAAAAATAAGGTTTGATTGTGTTTGTTTACTACAAACATGTCGTTTGTCCAATTGAAATAATTCTCTTGCATTATACTTTTCTGTGGTTGAATTTAAAAAAAAGGTATACTTTTAATTAATCCATCTTTATATATTATAATGTGCTTGTCTTCTAAGTTATCATGTGTCAGTGTTCTCTTTTTCTTAGTCTTTAGAAGTAGTAATAATATAAATTACCAGTGTTTTACGTTATCATAAGTCAGTGTTCTCTTGTTCTTTGTCTTTAGAATTAGTAATATTATAAATTACCAGTTTTATGTTATCATGTGTGTGTACATTCATTAAGTGTATTTAGAAGTAGTTATGCTATAAATTACCAGTTTTATGTTATCATGTGTGTGTACATTCATTAAGTGTATTTAGAAGTAGTTATGCTATAATTTACCAGTTTTATGTTATCATGTGTTTGTACATTCATTAAGTTTATTTAGAAGTAGTTATGCTATAAATTACCAGTTTTATGTTATCATGTGTGTGTACATTCATTAAGTTTATTTAGAAGTAGTTTATTATAATTTACCAGTTTTATGTTATCATGTGTGTGTACATTCATTAAGTGTATTTAGAAGTAGTTATGCTATAAATTACCAGTTTTATGTTATCATGTGTGTGTACATTCATTAAGTTTATTTAGAAGTAGTTTATTATAATTTACCAGTTTTATGTTATCATGTGTGTGTACATTCATTAAGTTTATTTAGAAGTAGTTATGCTATAATTTACCAGTTTTATGTTATCATGTGTGTGTACATTCATTAAGTTTCTTTAGAAGTAGTTATGCTATAATTTACCAGTTTTATGTTATCATGTGTGTGTACATTCATTAAGTTTCTTTAGAAGTTGTTATGCTATAATTTACTAGTTTTATGTTATCATGTGTGTGTACATTTATTAAGTTTCTTTAGAAGTAGTTATGCTATAATTTACCAGTTTTATGTTATCATGTGTGTGTACATTCATTAAGTTTCTTTAGAAGTAGTTTATTATAATTTACCAGTTTTATGTTATCATGTGTGTGTACATTCATTAAGTTTCTTTAGAAGTAGTTTATTATAATTTACCAGTTTTATGTTATCATGTGTGTGTACATTCATTAAGTGTATTTAGAAGTAGTTATGCTATAATTTACCAGTTTTATGTTATCATGTGTTTGTACATTCATTAAGTGTATTTAGAAGTAGTTTATTATAATTTACCAGTTTTATGTTATCATGTGTGTGTACATTCATCAAGTTTATTTAGAAGTAGTTATGCTATAATTTACCAGTTTTATGTTATCATGTGTTTGTACATTCATTAAGTGTATTTAGAAGTAGTTTATTATAATTTACCAGTTTTATGTTATCATGTGTGTGTACATTCATTAAGTTTATTTAGAAGTAGTTATGCTATAATTTACCAGTTTTATGTTATCATGTGTTTGTACATTCATTAAGTGTATTTAGAAGTAGTTTATTATAATTTACCAGTTTTATGTTATCATGTGTGTGTACATTCATTAAGTTTCTTTAGAAGTAGTTATGCTATAATTTACCAGTTTTATGTTATCATGTGTGTGTACATTCATTAAGTTTCTTTAGAAGTAGTTTATTATAATTTACCAGTTTTATGTTATCATGTGTGTGTACATTCATTAAGTTTCTTTAGAAGTAGTTTATTATAATTTACCAGTTTTATGTTATCATGTGTGTGTACATTCATTAAGTTTCTTTAGAAGTAGTTTATTATAATTTACCAGTTTTATGTTATCATGTGTCAGTGTCCTCTTGTTTTATACACCAGTTTTATGTTATCATGTGTCAATGTCCTCTTGTTTTATACACCAGTTTTATGTTATCATGTGTCAGTGTTCTCTTGTTTTATACACCAGTTTTATGTTATCATGTGTCAGTGTTCTCTTGTTTTATACACCAGTTTTATGTTATCATGTGTCAGTGTTCTCTTGTTTTATACACCAGTTTTATGTTATCATGTGTGTGTACATTCTTTAAGTTTATTTAGAAGTAGTTATGCTATAATTTAACGGTGTTTCACGTTCTCATATTTCAGTTTCCTCTTGTTCCTCGTCTTTAGAAGTAGTTTGTTGTAATTTATCAGTTTGTTTATGTTTTCATGTTTTAATGTTCTCTTGTTCATAGTGTTTAGAAATATTTTGTTATAGTTTACCAGAGTTTTATTTTATCACGTGTCTATGTTCTCTTGTTCATAGTCTTGAGAAATAGTTAAACGTATTATTCAAGATGTTTTGTTCTTTCTCTTAATGTAACCATCTCATCCTTCAGGACAAAGAGATTAAATAACTTGTAACCAATGTTCTTTATATGATATAAAACAGTTTTATTACAGTGTAATCGTATTTTTATAAAAAATGTACAAATGTTTTGTTAATCTGTATCCATACTATTCTGTTGGACAAACAGGTGTTTTGTTATTTTGTGACAAAATTGTTATGTCATATACTATTGTTTTCATATACTCTAACCATATTGTTGAATAATATTTGCAGATGTTGTTAATTTATGGAACTAGTAGTAGGTGCTCTATGCAATTACATCAAAACCAGAAATTACATTTTTCTAGCAGTAACTGTCATAATTCTGCTACATTCTTCATTTCAGTCTGAGAAAAGTTAAAATGGACCAAGAAAAACTTATGGACAGTTCCAGCACTATTAATGATATGGCAAAGGTAAGAATTGCTTATATCGGACATCAAGGTCCACGTCTATGTCACACATGTACTACATACTACAAGACTACTATTACGGGTAAGAAGTGAATACATTGGACTACAAGGTCTACTTGTATGTCACGTGCAGTAGTAATACCATATCAGTAGAACACACAGGAGAACACATCATTGTAGTAAAATACACCAGACAACAGTAAGAACATCATTGTAGTAAAATACACCAGACAACAGTAAGAAAATCATTGTAGTAATATACACCAGACAACAGTAAGAATATCATTGTAGTAATATACATCAGAGAATAGTAGGAACATCATTGTAGTAATATACACCACGCAACAGTAAGAACATTATTGTAGTAATATACACCAAAGAACAGTAAAACATCATTGTAGTAATATACACCAGAGAACAGTAAGAATATCATTGTAGTAATATACACCAGACAACAGTAAGAATATCATTGTAGTAAAATACACCAGACAACAGTAAGAATATCATTGTAGTAATATACACCAGAGAATAGTAAAAACATCGTTGTGGTAATATACACCAGACAACAGTAAGAATATCATTGTAGAAAATACACCAGAGAACAGTAAGAATATCATTGTAGTAATATACACCAGACAACAGAAAGAACATCATTGTAGTATTATACACCAGAGAATAGTAAGAACATCATTGTAGTAATATACACCAGACAACAGTAAGAATATCATTGTAGTAAAATACACCAGAAAACAGTAAGAACATCATTGTAGTAATATACACCAGACAACAGTAAGAATATCATTGTAGTAATATACATCAGAGAATAGTAGGAACATCATTGTAGTAATATACACCACGCAACAGTAAGAACATTATTGTAGTAATATACACCAAAGAACAGTAAAACATCATTGTAGTAATATACACCAGAGAACAGTAAGAATATCATTGTAGTAATATACACCAGACAACAGTAAGAATATCATTGTAGTAAAATACACCAGACAACAGTAAGAATGTCATTGTTGTAATATACACCAGAGAATAGTAAAAACATCATTGTGGTAATATACACCAGACAACAGTAAGAATATCATTGTAGAAAATACACCAGAGAACAGTAAGAATATCATTGTAGTAAAATACACCAGACAACAGTAAGAACATCATTGTAGTAAAATACACCAGGCAACAGTAAGAATATCATTGTAGTAAAATACACAAGAGAACAGAAAGAACATCATTGTAGTATTATACACCAGAGAATAGTAAGAACATCATTGTAGTAATATACACCAGAGAATAGTAAGAACATCATTGTAGTAATATACAGCAGAGAATAGTAAGAACATCATTGTAGTAATATACACCAGACAACAGCAAGAATATCACTGTAGTAAAATACACCAGACAACAGTAAGAATTTCACTGTCGTAAAATACACCAGAGAACAGTAAGAATATCATTGTCGTAAAATACACCAGAGAACAGTAAGAACATCATTGTAGTAAAATACACCAAAGAACAGTAAAACATCATTGTAGTAATATACACCAGAGAACAGTAAGAATATCATTGTAGTAATATACACCAGACAACAGTAAGAATATCATTGTAGTAAAATACACCAGACAACAGTAAGAACATCATTGCAGTAAAATACACCAGAGAACAGTAAGAATATCATTGTAGTAATATACACCAGAGAATAGTAAAAACATCATTGTGGTAATATACACCAGACAACAGAAAGAACATCATTGTAGTATTATACACCAGAGAATAGTAAGAACATCATTGTAGTAATATACACCAGACAACAGTAAGAATATTATTGTAGTAAAATACACCAGAAAACAGTAAGAACATCATTGTAGTAATATACACCAGACAACAGTAAGAATATCATTGTAGTAATATACATCAGAGAATAGTAGGAACATCATTGTAGTAATATACACCACGCAACAGTAAGAACATTATTGTAGTAATATACACCAAAGAACAGTAAAACATCATTGTAGTAATATACACCAGAGAACAGTAAGAATATCATTGTAGTAATATACACCAGACAACAGTAAGAATATCATTGTAGTAAAATACACCAGACAACAGTAAGAATATCACTGTAGTAATATACACCAGAGAATAGTAAAAACATCATTGTGGTAATATACACCAGACAACAGTAAGAATATCATTGTAGAAAATACACCAGAGAACAGTAAGAATATCATTGTAGTAAAATACACCAGACAACAGTAAGAACATCATTGTAGTAAAATACACCAGGCAACAGTAAGAATATCATTGTGGTAAAATACACAAGAGAACAGAAAGAACATCATTGTAGTATTATACACCAGAGAATAGTAAGAACATCATTGTAGTAATATACACCAGAGAATAGTAAGAACATCATTGTAGTAATATACAGCAGAGAATAGTAAGAACATCATTGTAGTAATATACACCAGACAACAGCAAGAATATCACTGTAGTAAAATACACCAGACAACAGTAAGAATATCATTGTAGTAATATACACCAGACAACAGTAAGAATATCACTGTCGTAAAATACACCAGAGAACAGTAAGAATATCATTGTCGTAAAATACACCAGAGAACAGTAAGAACATCATTGTAGTAAAATACACCAGAAAACAGTAAGAACATCATTGTAGTAATATACACCAGACAACAGTAAGAATATCATTGTAGTAATATACATCAGAGAATAGTAAAACATCATTGTAGTAATATACACCAGAGAACAGTAAGAATATCATTGTAGTAATATACACCAGACAACAGTAAGAATATCATTGTAGTAAAATACACCAGACAACAGTAAGAACATCATTGCAGTAAAATACACCAGAGAACAGTAAGAATATCATTGTAGTAATATACACCAGACAACAGTAAGAATATCATTGTAGTAATATACACCAGAGAATAGTAAAAACATCATTGTGGTAATATACACCAGACAACAGTAAGAATATCATTGTAGAAATACACCAGAGAACAGTAAGAATATCATTGTAGTAAAATACACCAGACAACAGTAAGAACATCATTGTAGTAAAATACACCAGACAACAGTAAGAACATCATTGCAGTAAAATACACCAGACAACAGTAAGAACATCATTGTAGTAAAATACACCAGGCAACAGTAAGAATATCATTGTAGTAAAATACACAAGAGAACAGAAAGAACATCATTGTAGTAAAATACACCAGACAACAGAAAGAACATCATTGTAGTATTATACACCAGAGAATAGTAAGAACATCATTGTAGTAATATACACCAGACAACAGTAAGAATATCATTGTAGTAAAATACACCAGAAAACAGTAAGAACATCATTGTAATAATATACACCAGACAACAGTAAGAATATCATTGTAGTAATATACATCAGAGAATAGTAGGAACATCATTGTAGTAATATACACCACGCAACACTAAGAACATTATTGTAGTAATATACACCAAAGAACAGTAAAACATCATTGTAGTAATATACACCAGAGAACAGTAACAATATCATTGTAGTAATATACACCAGACAACAGTAAGAATATCATTGTAGTAAAATACACCAGACAACAGTAAGAATATCATTGTAGTAATATACACCAGACAACAGTAAGAACATCATTGTAGTAAAATACACCAGACAACAGTAAGAACATCATTGCAGTAAAATACACCAGACAACAGTAAGAACATCACTGTAGTAAAATACACCAGGCAACAGTAAGAACATCATTGTAGTAAAATACACAAGAGAACAGAAAGAACATCATTGTAGTATTATACACCAGAGAATAGTAAGAACATCATTGCAGTAATATACACCAGAGAATAGTAAGAACATCATTGTAGTATTATACACCAGACAACAGTAAGAATATCATTGTAGTAATATACACCAGAGAATAGTAAGAACATCATTGTAGTAATTTACAGCAGAGAATAGTAAGAACATCATTGTAGTAATATACACGAGGCAACAGTAAGAATATCACTGTAGTAAAATACACCAGACAACAGTAAGAATATCATTGTTGTAATATACACCAGACAACAGTAAGAATATCACTGTCGTAAAATACACCAGAGAACAGTAAGAATATCATTGTAGAAATACACCAGAGAACAGTAAGAACATCATTGTAGTAAAATACACCAGACAACAGTAAGAACATTATTGCAGTAAAATACACCAGACAACAGTAAGAACATCATTGTAGTAAAATACACCAGGCAACAGTAAGAATATCATTGTAGTAAAATACACAAGAGAACAGTAAGAATATCATTGTAGAAATACACCAGAGAACAGTAAGAATATCATTGTAGTAAAATACACCAGACAACAGTAAGAACATCATTGTAGTAAAATTCACCAGACAACAGAAAGAACATCATTGTAGTATTATACACCAGAGAATAGTAAGAACATCATTGTAGTAATATACACCATACAACAGTAAGAATATCATTGTAGTAAAATACACCAGAAAACAGTAAGAACATCATTGTAGTAATATACACCAGACAACAGTAAGAATATCATTGTAGTAATATACATCAGAGAATAGTAGGAACATCATTGTAGTAATATACACCACGCAACAGTAAGAACATTATTGTAGTAATATACACCAAAGAACAGTAAAACATCATTGTAGTAATATACACCAGAGAACAGTAAGAATATCATTGTAGTAAAATACACCAGACAACAGTAAGAATATCATTGTAGTAATATACACCAGAGAATAGTAAAAACATCATTGTGGTAATATACACCAGACAACAGTAAGAATATCATTGTAGAAAATACACCAGAGAACAGTAAAAATATCATTGTAGTAAAATACACCAGAGAACAGTAAGAACATCATTGTAGTAAAATACACCAGACAACAGTAAGAACATCATTGCAGTAAAATACACCAGACAACAGTAAGAACATCATTGTAGTAAAATACACCAGGCAACAGTAAGAATATCATTGTAGTAAAATACACAAGAGAACAGAAAGAACATCATTGTAGTATTATACACCAGAGAATAGTAAGAACATCATTGTAGTAATATACACCAGAGAATAGTAAGAATATCATTGTAGTAATATACACCAGACAACCGTAAGAATATCATTGTAGTAATATACACCAGAGAATAGTAAGAACATCATTGTAGTAATATACACCAGAGAATAGTAAGAACATCATTGTAGTAATATACAGCAGAGAATAGTAAGAACATCATTGTAGTAATATACACAAGACAACAGTAAGAATATCACTGTAGTAAAATACACCAGAAAACAGTAAGAATATCATTGTAGTAATATACACCAGACAACAGTAAGAATATCACTGTCGTAAAATACACCAGAGAACAGTAAGAATATCATTGTCATAAAATACACCAGAGAACAGTAAGAACTTCATTGTAGTAAAATACACCAGACAATAGTAAGAACATCATTGTAGTAAAATACACCAGACAATAGAAAGAACATCATTGTAGTAATATACACCAGAGAACACTAAGAATATCATTGTAGTAAAATACACCAGACAATAGTAAGAACATCATTGTAGTAAAATACACCAGACAATAGTAAGAACATCATTGTAGTAAAATACACCAGACAATAGAAAGAACATCATTGTAGTAATATACACCAGAGAATAGTAAGAACATTATTGTAGTAAAATACACCAGAGAATAGTAAGAACATCATTGTAGTAATATACAGCAGACAACAGTAGGAATATCATTGTAGTAAAATACACCAGAGAACAGTTAGAACATCATTGTAGTAAAATACACCAGACAACAGTAAGAATATCATTGTAGTAAAATACACCAGAGAACAGTTAGAACATCATTGTAGTAATATACACCAGACAACAGTAAGAATATCATTGTAGTAATATACACCAGACAACAGTAAGAATATCATTGTAGTAATATACACCAGAGAATAGTAGGAACATCATTGTAGTAATATACACCACGCAACAGTAAGAACATCATTGTAGTAATATACACCAAAGAACAGTAAGAATATCATTGTAGTAATATACACCAGAGAACAGTAAGAATATCTTTGTAGTAATATACACCAGAGAACAGTAAGAACATCATTGTAGTAAAATACACCAGAGAACAGTAAGAACATCATTGTAGTAAAATACACCAGAGAACAGTGAGAACATCATTGTAGTAATATACACCAGACAACAGTAAGAACATCATTGTAGTAATATACACCAGACAACAGTAAGAACATCATTGTAGTAAAATACACCAGAGAACAGTAAGAACATCATTGTAGTAATATACACCACGCAACAGTAAGAACATCATTGTAGTAATATACACCAAAAAACAGTAAGAATATCATTGTAGTAATATACACCAGAGAACAGTAAGAATATCATTGTAGTAATATACACCAGAGAACAGTAAGAATATCATTGTAGTAAAATACACCAGAGAACAGTAAGAACATCATTGTAGTAATATACACCACGCAACAGTAAGAACATCATTGTAGTAATATACACCAGACAACAGTAAGAACATCATTGTAGTAAAATACACCAGATAACAGTAAGAACATCATTGTAGTAATGTACACCAGACAACAGTAAGAACATCATTGTAGTAAAATACACCAGAGAACAGTAAGAACATTATTGTAGTAATATACACCAGACAACAGTAAGAACATCACTGTAGTAAAATACACCAGAGAACAGTAAGAACATCATTGTTGTAAAATGCACCAGAGAACAGTAAGAACATCATTGTTGTAAAATACACTACAGTACAGTCATAACATCACTACAGGGTGTAGCGGATTTTTTACTTTAGTAAACTATACCAATAGTATATTGTGTTTTTTATTAGAATAAAAATGTTTTGATTTTTCTTTTGTTGTTTTTATGAATAATTTCACCACTTATATAAATATATGTGTTGTATGTAGTGTGTTAACTTCTCAAAGTTGTACTCTTACAAAGTTGAAGCATTATGGGACTGTATCAGACATCAGTGCATGCATATCTTTTACTTGTTTTATTAACTAATTTTATTGTTTCATAGTTAAGTCACTTCACATTTCTAGTTTATTTATTTCGCATTCTGTTTTCACTTCAATTTATCAGTAGATGTACTCACTAGATTTGTTGTAGGGTAGTAAAAATCTGAGATAATTCTCGCACCTAAAGGTTGGAAAGGATGGTCAGAGCTTACCAGAAAACGATCACCCACAAGTAAGGTCTTCTAGTTATAAACAAGTTCTGTTTGCACTCAGCTTCCACCACATCCTTGTTACATTTTTCAAGAGCTCCTTGTTAACCATTAAGAAAGTGTTAGATTAAAGTTCCCTCGTCTGTTTAGATGTCAGTAAACTTTAAATTTATCGTGTTGTTTGAATCTTCTGTTGGAGAGTTTACTCTTTTGGTTCGTAACTAAATATTGAGTAATACACGCCAGTGGCTTTATTAATGACGTAAACTATCTCATAAATAGTTCTTTATTTCTCCGTAATAGAAGTGTATGGTTTGATCGACACAAAAAAACATGCTATAACAACTTTGTCATGCTTTCGAAATTTACATCAGCACTTATTCATGTGTTTCTCGCACGAATTGAGCACTAACACTAATTGGGCACTAACACTTATTGGGCACTGGCACTAATTGAGCACTAACACAAATTATGCATTAGCACTAATAGTTTCATAAGTCTCTAAGTGTATTTACTAAATTTTTTACTTATTTTATTCAGGTCCAGAATACAGTGTACGAGATTGTCTCTGATATGAACCAACGCCAGGAAACCATGGAGAAGCAAGTAGCGACACTAGTGGAGGAAATAGGAAACATTCAGGAACAGATCCGAAACCTCCCTATTATCATAACCCAGTCCTTGGTCCAACACTTGAGTGACGATCTGAATGCTGGGAGACAAGGGGGAGATAGTCAGTTCACTCATCTGGGTGTTATGTACCCCGATTGGTCTCCAGTAGATGTAACGACTGGTCAGAATATCAGAGGGGTACGGCTACCCCCTCTTATGCCTAAAGCTGATTCCACGAGCAATTAAATGTGTCCTTTCAGTCTTCAGGTGACTGGTGTTTCTCTCTAAGGATACTTGAAGACCGAACATGAAAACATTAAGCCTTTAATAAAAAGATTTGATAAATTTTGACTACCCACTCACAGCTAACCTCACTCTGAACTAGAAAGCTAAAATCCGTTGTATGTTTCTACAATCCAGCAGCAAACTGGTATGACCAAAATAATGGTCAACGTGAAATCTATCCTAATTTTATGTTTTCAGTGTAGTTTCTCTCTTCACGTTTAAGCAATATTGTTATGGGTGAGGTAGTTAGTAAACATCGAAACACGGTGTCTTATAGAACTTTAAAAGGTATTTTACTCGTTTGTTTCTCGCGGGGAAGCGCGTTTTCCAGGAATGTTTTTTAACACTTTCAAAAACACTGTTTAAATGTGCTGCCATCTATGTATGATTGTTTAGGAGATGTATTTTCAATAGGTTTGTCTAACAAATAATAACCACACGACTGAGTTAGTCTTTTAATCTTAGTAAGATAAACCTAGTTCAATTGACAGTTACAAATAATTAATGTTAACCTAGTTAACAACACTATATATATTGAATATATATATCTTAATAAGATAAACCTAGTTCAATTCACAGTTACAAATAATTAATGTTAAACTAGTACTATGGAAAAACAGAACGTAGACTTTTACGAATTTTCGACAATTATATGGTTATAATTAACGAAGACACACTGTTATGTTTTGTGATGTCATGTTTGTGTTACATGATATCCTTTCTGTATTTCGTTGAGACATGTTCTCGTTCATCAGAATATTTTGATCTGAAGTGTTAGTGTAATAAGATAAAAGTAATTCTTTCATTGTTCTACAGTACCACACCTAAATTCACCTAATCTCGTAGTAACTCACGAGAAATGAGCTCAATAAACATTGAATATATATTCGTCCCTCTGCAATAAATACAAACCTGATATACCTTTAGCGTCAATTAATTTTGTTAGTGAGTAAAATGCCCTCTTGTAAACATATTCGAACCCGAGACTAGTCTGTTATAATGTTAAGTTACTTAGGATATTTAAAGAAGAATTTGAGAAATACCTTAAAACTTTGACAAATATGTTGTTTTCTCTTTGTTGACGTATGTGTTACGTCACTACAATATTTAAACCAGAATTCTAATAATCCTTAATCTGGGTAGAAAACGCTCATGTCGTGAGGTTATCTTCATAATTTTTCAAACAACCTTCATCACTCACGCACGACTGTTCACAATCAAACCATGTCTTTCTTCCACCAGCAGCGAAAACAAAGAAAGAAACCGAATAAATAATACAGCTTTATTTGATAATGTAATATTTTATACAGTTATAATATATCTGTTACACCACGAGTCTTTTATGTACAACAATGTAACATTGTACATAGTTTAACTTATTTGTTAGACCACGAGTGTTTTGTATTCAATATTGTAATATTCTATACAGCTATAATATATGTTAGACCACGAGTCTTTTATGTACAACAATGTAACATTGTATATAGTTTAAGGTATTTGTTAGACCACGAGTGTTTGAGGTTTAATAATGTAATATCATTTATAGTTTTAACGCGTCTATTACACCACGAATATTTTGTATTCAGCAATGTAATATTGCTATACATTTAATGAATCTGTTACACCACGAGTATTTTGTGTTTAATAATGTTACATTGTTATAGTTTCAACGTATCTGTTACACCACGAGTGTTTTGGGTTCAATTATGTAACATAGCATATAGTTTTAACGTGTCTGTTACACCACAAGTGTTTTGTGTTCAACAATGTAATACTGTGTAGAGTTTTATCGTATCTGTTACACCACAAATGTTTTGTGTTCAACAATGTAATACTGTGTAGAGTTTTATCGTATCTGTTACACCACGAGTATTTTGTGTTCAACAATGTAATACTGTGTAGAGTTTTATTGTGTCTGTTACACCACAAGTGTTTTGTGTTCAACAATGTAATACTGTGTACAGTTTTATCGTATCTGTTACACCACAAGTGTTTTGTGTTCATCAATGTAATACTGTGTAGAGTTTTACCGTGTCTGTTACACCACAAGTGTTTTGTGTTCAGTAATGTAATATTGTATACAGTTTTATCGTGTCTGTTACACCACAAGTGTTTTGTGTTCAACAATGTAATACTGTGTACAGTTTTATCGTGTCTGTTACACCACAAGTGTTTTGTGTTCAACAATGTAATACTGTGTACAGTTTTATCGTGTCTGTTACACCACAAGTGTTTTGTGTTCAACAATGTAATACTGTGTACAGTTTTATCGTGTCTGTTACACCACAAGAGTTTTGTGTTCAACAATGTAATACTGTGTAGAGTTTTATCGTGTCTGTTACACCACAAGTGTTTTGTGTTCAACAATGTAATACTGTGTACAGTTTTATCGTGTCTGTTACACCACAAGTGTTTTGTGTTCATCGAGGTAATACTGTGTAGAGTTTTATGGTATCTGTTACACCACAAGTGTTTTGTGTTCAACAATGTAATACTGTGTACAGTTTTATCGCGTCTGTTACACCACAAGTGTTTTGTGTTCAACAATGTAATACTGTGTAGAGTTTTATCGTATCTGTTACACTACAAGTGTTTTGTGTTCAGTAATGTAATACTGTGTACTGTTTTATCGTGTCTGTTACACCACAAGTGTTTTGTGTTCAACAATGTAATACTGTGTAGAGTTTTATCGTATCTGTTACACTACAAGTGTTTTGTGTTCAACAATGTAATACTGTGTAGAGTTTTATCGTATCTGTTACATCACAAGTGTTTTATGTTCAACAATGTAATACTGTGTACAGTTTTATCGTGTCTGTTACACCACAAGTGTTTTGTGTTCATCGAGGTAATACTGTGTAGAGTTTTATGGTATCTGTTACACCACAAGTGTTTTGTGTTCAACAATGTAATACTGTGTACAGTTTTATCGTGTCTGTTACACCACAAGTGTTTTGTGTTCAGCAATGTAATATTGTGTACAGTTTTATCGTATCTGTTACACTACAAGTGGTTTGTGTTCAACAGTGTAATACTGTGTAGAGTTTTATCGTATCTGTTACATCACAAGTGTTTTATGTTCAACAATGTAATACTGTGTACAGTTTTATCGTGTCTGTTACACCACAAGTGTTTTGTGTTCATCGAGGTAATACTGTGTAGAGTTTTATGGTATCTGTTACACCACAAGTGTTTTGTGTTCAACAATGTAATACTGTGTACAGTTTTATCGTGTCTGTTACACCACAAGTGTTTTGTGTTCAGCAATGTAATATTGTGTACAGTTTTATCGTATCTGTTACACTACAAGTGGTTTGTGTTCAACAGTGTAATACTGTGTAGAGTTTTATCGTGTCTGTTACACCACGAGTATTTTGTGTTCAACAATGTAATATCGTGTACAGTTTTATCGTATCTGTTACACCACAAGTGTTTTGTGTTCAACAATGTAATACTGTGTAGAATTTTATCGTGTCTGTTACACCACAAGTGTTTTGTGTTCAGTAATGTAATATTGTGTACAGTTTTATCGTGTCTGTTACACCACAAGTGTTTTGTGTTCAACAATGTAATACTGTGTAGAGTTTTATCGTGTCTGTTACACCAAAAGTGTTTTGTGTTCAGTAATGTAATACTGTGTACTGTTTTATCGTATCTGTTACACCACAAGTGTTTTGTGTTCAACAATGTAATACTGTGTAGAGTTTTATCGTGTCTGTTACACCACAAGTGTTTTGTGTTCAACAATGTAATACTGTGTAGAGTTTTATCGTGTCTGTTACACCACAAGTATTTTGTGTTCAGCAATGTAATACTGTGTACAGTTTTATCGTGTCTGTTACACTACAAGTGTTTTGTGTTCAACAATGTAATACTGTGTAGAGTTTTATCATATCTGTTACACCACAAGTGTTTTGTGTTCAACAATGTAATACTGTGTACAGTTTCATCGTGTCTTTTACACCACAAGTGTTTTTGTTCAACGAGGTAATACTGTGTAGAGTTTTATGGTATCTGTTACACCACAAGTGTTTTGTGTTCAACAATGTAATACTGTGTACAGTTTTATCGTATCTGTTACACCACAAGTGTTTTGTGTTCAACACTGTAATACTGTGTACAGTTTTATCGTGTCTGTAACACCACAAGTGTTTTGTGTTCAATAATGTATTACTGTGTACAGTTTTATCGTGTCTGTTACACCACAAGTGTTTTGTGTTCAACAATGTAATACTGTGTAGAGTTTTATCGTATCTGTTATACCACAAGTGTTTTGTGTTCAGTAATGTAATATTGAGTACAGTTCTATCGTTTCTGTTATACCAAAAGTGTTTTGTGTTCAGTAATGTAATACTGTGTAGAGTTTTATCGTGTCTGTTACACCACAAGTGTTTTGTGTTCAGTAATGTAATATTGTGTACAGTTTTATCGTGTCTGTCACACCACAAGTGTTTAGTGTTCAGTAGTGTAATACTGTGTAGAGTTTTATCGTGTCTCTTACACCACAAGTGTTTTGTGTTCAACAA
The DNA here is from genome assembly GCF_004210375.1 of Tachypleus tridentatus. Taxonomy (NCBI): domain Eukaryota; kingdom Metazoa; phylum Arthropoda; class Merostomata; order Xiphosura; family Limulidae; genus Tachypleus; species Tachypleus tridentatus. The sequence continues at coordinate 22,762,858 of NW_027467777.1, forward strand.
TGTAATACTGTGTAGGGTTTTATCGTATCTCTTACACCACAAGTGTTTTGTGTTCAACAATGTAATATTGTGTACAGTTTTATCGTATCTGTTACACCACAAGTGTTTTGTGTTCAGTAATGTAATATTGTGTACAGTTTTATCGTGTCTGTTACACCACGAGTATTTTGTGTTCAACAATGTAATATCGTGTACAGTTTTATCGTATCTGTTACACCACAAGTGTTTTGTGTTCAACAATGTAATACTGTGTAGAGTTTTATCGTGTCTGTTACACCACAAGTGTTTTGTGTTCAGTAATGTAATATTGTGTACAGTTTTATCGTGTCTGTTACACCACAAGTGTTTTGTGTTCAACAATGTAATACTGTGTAGAGTTTTATCGTGTCTGTTACACCACAAGTGTTTTGTGTTCAGTAGTGTAATACTGTGTACTGTTTTATCGTATCTGTTACACCACAAGTGTTTTGTGTTCAACAATGTAATACTGTGTAGAGTTTTATCGTGTCTGTTACACCACAAGTGTTTTGTGTTCAACAATGTAATACTGTGTAGAGTTTTATCGTATCTGTTACACCACAAGTGTTTTGTGTTCAACAATGTAATACTGTGTAGAGTTTTATCGTATCTGTTACACCACGAGTATTTTGTGTTCAACAATGTAATACTGTGTAGAGTTTTATTGTGTCTGTTACACCACAAGTGTTTTGTGTTCAACAATGTAATACTGTGTACAGTTTTATCGTGTCTGTTACACCACAAGAGTTTTGTGTTCAACAATGTAATACTGTGTAGAGTTTTATCGTGTCTGTTACACCACAAGTGTTTTGTGTTCAACAATGTAATACTGTGTACAGTTTTATCGTGTCTGTTACACCACAAGTGTTTTGTGTTCATCGAGGTAATACTGTGTAGAGTTTTATGGTATCTGTTACACCACAAGTGTTTTGTGTTCAACAATGTAATACTGTGTACAGTTTTATCGTGTCTGTTACACCACAAGTGTTTTGTGTTCAACAATGTAATACTGTGTAGAGTTTTATCGTATCTGTTACACTACAAGTGTTTTGTGTTCAGTAATGTAATACTGTGTACTGTTTTATCGTGTCTGTTACACCACAAGTGTTTTGTGTTCAACAATGTAATACTGTGTAGAGTTTTATCGTATCTGTTACACTACAAGTGTTTTGTGTTCAACAATGTAATACTGTGTAGAGTTTTATCGCATCTGTTACATCACAAGTGTTTTATCTTCAACAATGTAATACTGTGTACAGTTTTATCGTGTCTGTTACACCACAAGTGTTTTGTGTTCATCGAGGTAATACTGTGTAGAGTTTTATGGTATCTGTTACACCACAAGTGTTTTGTGTTCAACAATGTAATACTGTGTACAGTTTTATCGTGTCTGTTACACCACAAGTGTTTTGTGTTCAGCAATGTAATATTGTGTACAGTTTTATCGTATCTGTTACACTACAAGTGGTTTGTGTTCAACAATGTAATACTGTGTAGAGTTTTATCGTGTCTGTTACACCACGAGTATTTTGTGTTCAACAATGTAATATCGTGTACAGTTTTATCGTATCTGTTACACCACAAGTGTTTTGTGTTCAACAATGTAATACTGTGTAGAGTTTTATCGTGTCTGTTACACCACAAGTGTTTTGTGTTCAGTAATGTAATATTGTGTACAGTTTTATCGTGTCTGTTACACCACAAGTGTTTTGTGTTCAACAATGTAATACTGTGTAGAGTTTTATCGTGTCTGTTACACCACAAGTGTTTTGTGTTCAGTAATGTAATACTGTGTACTGTTTTATCGTATCTGTTACACCACAAGTGTTTTGTGTTCAACAACGTAATACTGTGTAGAGTTTTATCGTGTCTGTTACACCACAAGTGTTTTGTGTTCAACAATGTAATACTGTGTAGAGTTTTATCGTGTCTGTTACACCACAAGTGTTTTGTGTTCAACAATGTAATACTGTGTACAGTTTTATCGTGTCTGTTACACCACAAGTGTTTTGTGTTCAACAATGTAATACTGTGTACAGTTTTATCGTGTCTGTTACACCACAAGTGTTTTGTGTTCAACAATGTAATACTGTGTAGAGTTTTATCGTATCTGTTACACTACAAGTGTTTTGTGTTCAGTAATGTAATACTGTGTACTGTTTTATCGTGTCTGTTACACCACAAGTGTTTTGTGTTCAACAATGTAATACTGTGTAGAGTTTTATCGTATCTGTTACACTACAAGTGTTTTGTGTTCAACAATGTAATACTGTGTAGAGTTTTATCGTATCTGTTACATCACAAGTGTTTTATGTTCAACAATGTAATACTGTGTACAGTTTTATCGTGTCTGTTACACCACAAGTGTTTTGTGTTCATCGAGGTAATACTGTGTAGAGTTTTATGGTATCTGTTACACCACAAGTGTTTTGTGTTCAACAATGTAATACTGTGTACAGTTTTATCGTGTCTGTTACACCACAAGTGTTTTGTGTTCAGCAATGTAATATTGTGTACAGTTTTATCGTATCTGTTACACTACAAGTGGTTTGTGTTCAACAATGTAATACTGTGTAGAGTTTTATCGTGTCTGTTACACCACGAGTATTTTGTGTTCAACAATGTAATATCGTGTACAGTTTTATCGTATCTGTTACACCACAAGTGTTTTGTGTTCAACAATGTAATACTGTGTAGAGTTTTATCGTGTCTGTTACACCACAAGTGTTTTGTGTTCAGTAATGTAATATTGTGTACAGTTTTATCGTGTCTGTTACACCACAAGTGTTTTGTGTTCAACAATGTAATACTGTGTAGAGTTTTATCGTGTCTGTTACACCACAAGTGTTTTGTGTTCAGTAATGTAATACTGTGTACTGTTTTATCGTATCTGTTACACCACAAGTGTTTTGTGTTCAACAATGTAATACTGTGTAGAGTTTTATCGTGTCTGTTACACCACAAGTGTTTTGTGTTCAACAATGTAATACTGTGTAGAGTTTTATCGTGTCTGTTACACCACAAGTATTTTGTGTTCAGCAATGTAATACTGTGTACAGTTTTATCGTGTCTGTTACACTACAAGTGTTTTGTGTTCAACAATGTAATACTGTGTAGAGTTTTATCATATCTGTTACACCACAAGTGTTTTGTGTTCAACAATGTAATACTGTGTACAGTTTCATCGTGTCTTTTACACCACAAGTGTTTTTGTTCAACGAGGTAATACTGTGTAGAGTTTTATGGTATCTGTTACACCACAAGTGTTTTGTGTTCAACAATGTAATACTGTGTACAGTTTTATCGTATCTGTTACACCACAAGTGTTTTGTGTTCAACACTGTAATACTGTGTACAGTTTTATCGTGTCTGTAACACCACAAGTGTTTTGTGTTCAATAATGTATTACTGTGTACAGTTTTATCGTGTCTGTTACACCACAAGTGTTTTGTGTTCAACAATGTAATACTGTGTAGAGTTTTATCGTATCTGTTATACCACAAGTGTTTTGTGTTCAGTAATGTAATATTGTGTACAGTTCTATCGTTTCTGTTATACCAAAAGTGTTTTGTGTTCAGTAATGTAATACTGTGTAGAGTTTTATCGTGTCTGTTACACCACAAGTGTTTTGTGTTCAGTAATGTAATATTGTGTACAGTTTTATCGTGTCTGTCACACCACAAGTGTTTAGTGTTCAGTAGTGTAATACTGTGTAGAGTTTTATCGTGTCTCTTACACCACAAGTGTTTTGTGTTCAACAATGTAATACTGTGTAGGGTTTTATCGTATCTGTTACACCACAAGTGTTTTGTGTTCAACAATGTAATATTGTGTACAGTTTTATCGTATCTGTTACACCACATGTGTTTTGTGTTCAGTAATGTAATATTGTGTACAGTTTTATCGTGTCTGTTACACCACAAGTGTTTTGTGTTCAGTAATGTAATACTGTGTAGAGTTTTATCGTGTCTGTTACACCACAAGTGTTTTGTGTTCAACATTGTAATACTGTTTAGGGTTTTATTGTATCTGTTACACCACAAGTGTTTTGTGTTCAACAATGTAATATTGTGTACAGTTTTATCGTATCTGTTACACCACAAGTGTTTTGTGTTCAACAATGTAATACTGTGTAGAGTTTTATCGTGTCTGTTACACCACGAGTATTTTGTGTTCAACAATGTAATATTGTGTACAGTTTTATCGTATCTGTTACACCACAAGTGTTTGGTGTTTAACAATGTAATACTGTGTAGAGTTTTTATCGTGTCTGTTACACCACAAGTGTTTTGTGTTCAGTAATGTAATATTGTGTACAGTTTTATCGTGTCTGTTACACCACAAGTGTTTTGTGTTCAACAATGTAATACTGTGTAGGGTTTTATCGTATCTGTTACACCACAAGTGTTTTGTGTTCAACATTGTAATATTGTGTAAGGTTTTATCGTATCTGTTACATCACGAGTGTTTTGTGTTCAACAATGTAATGCTGTGTAGAGTTTTATCGTATCTGTTACACCACAAGTATTTTGTGTTCAACAATGTAATACTGTGCAAAGTTTTATCGTATCTGTTACACCACAAGTGTTTTGTGTTCAACAATGTAATACTGTGCAGAGTTTTATCGTTTCCGTTACACCACGAGTATTTTGTGTTCAACAATGTATACTGTGTACAGTTTTATCGTGTCTGTTACAACACAAGTTTTTTGTGTTCAACAATGTAATACTGTGTACAGTTTTATCGTATCTGTTACACCACAAGTGTTTTGTGTTCAAAAATGTAATACTGTGTAGAATTTTATCGTATCTGTTACACCACAAGTGTTTTGTATTCAACAATGTAATACTGTGTACAGTTTTATCGTGTCTGTTACACCACAAGTGTTTTGTGTTCAATAATGTAATACTGTGTACAGTTTTATCGTGTCTGTTACACCACAAGTGTTTTGTGTTCAACAATGTAATACTGTGTAGAGTTTTATCGTATCTGTTACACTACAAGTGTTTTGTGTTCAGTAATGTAATACTGTGTACTGTTTTATCGTGTCTGTTACACCACAAGTGTTTTGTGTTCAACAATGTAATACTGTGTAGGGTTTTATCGTGTCTGTTACACCACAAGTGTTTTGTGTTCAACAATGTACTACTGTGTAGAGTTTTATCGTGTCTGTTTCACCACAAGTATTTTGTGTTCAACAATGTAATATTGTGTACAGTTTTATCGTATCTGTTACACCATAAGTGTTTTGTGTTCAGTAATGTAATATTGTGTACAGTTTTATCGTGTCTATTACACCACAAGTGTTTTGTATTCAACAATGTAATACTGTGTATAGTTTTATCGTATCTGTTACACCACAAGTGTTTTGTGTTCAACAGTGTAATACTTTGTACAGTTTTATCGTATCTGTTACACCACAAGTGTTTTGTGTTCAACAATGTAATACTGTGTACAATTTTATCGTGTCTGTTACACCACAAGTGTTTTGTGTTCAATAATGTAATACTGTGTACAGTTTTATCGTGTCTGTTACACCACAAGTGTTTTGTGTTCAACAATGTAATACTGTGTAGAGTTTTATCGTATCTGTTACACTACAAGTGTTTTTTGTTCATCAATGTAATACTGTGTACATTTTATCGTACCTGTTACACCACGAGTATTTTGTGTTCAACAATGTAATACTGTGTACAGTTTTATCGTGTCTGTTACACCACAAGTGTTTTGTGTTCAACAATGTAATACTGTGTAAAGTTTTATCGTGTCTGTTACACCACAAGTGTTTTGTGTTCAACAATGTAATACTGTGTAGGGTTTTATCGTATCTGTTACACCACAAGTGTTTTGTGTTCAACATTGTAATATTGTGTAAGGTTTTATCGTATCTGTTACATCACGAGTGTTTTGTGTTCAACAATGTAATGCTGTGTAGAGTTTTATCGTTTCTGTTACAACACAAGTTTTTTGTGTTCAACAATGTAATACTGTGTAAAGTTTTATCGTATCTGTTACACCACAAGTATTTTGTGTTCAACAATGTAATACTGTGCAAAGTTTTATCGTATCTGTTACACCACAAGTGTTTTGTGTTCAACAATGTAATACTGTGCAGAGTTTTATCGTTTCCGTTACACCACGAGTATTTTGTGTTCAACAATGTAATACTGTGTACAGTTTTATCGTTTCCGTTACACCACGAGTATTTTGTGTTCAACAATGTAATACTGTGTACAGTTTTATCGTGTCTGTTACAACACAAGTTTTTTGTGTTCAACAATGTAATACTGTGTACAGTTTTATCGTATCTGTTACACCACAAGTGTTTTGTGTTCAAAAATGTAATACTGTGCAGAGTTTTGTCGTATCTGTTACACCACAAGTGTTTTGTGTTCATCAGTGTAATACTGTGTACAGTTTTATCGTATCTGTTACACCACAAGTGTTTTGTGTTCAACATTGTAATACTGTGTACAGTTTTATCGTGTCTGTTACACCACAAGTGTTTTGTGTTCAACAATGTAATACTGTGTAGACTTTATCGTTTCCGTTACACCACGAGTATTTTGTGTTCAACGAGGTAATACTGTGTAGAATTTTATCGTATCTGTTACACCACAAGTGTTTTGTGTTCAACAATGTAATACTGTGTACAGTTTTATCGTGTCTGTTACACCACAAGTGTTTTGTGTTCAATAATGTAATACTGTGTACAGTTTTATCGTGTCTGTTACACCACAAGTGTTTTGTGTTCAACAATGTAATACTGTGTAGAGTTTTATCGTATCTGTTACACTACAAGTGTTTTGTGTTCAGTAATGTAATACTGTGTACTGTTTTATCGTGTCTGTTACACCACAAGTGTTTTGTGTTCAACAATGTAATACTGTGTAGGGTTTTATCGTGTCTGTTACACCACAAGTGTTTTGTGTTCAACAATGTACTACTGTGTAGAGTTTTATCGTGTCTGTTTCACCACAAGTGTTTTGTGTTCAACAATGTAATATTGTGTACAGTTTTATCGTATCTGTTACACCATAAGTGTTTTGTGTTCAGTAATGTAATATTGTGTACAGTTTTATCGTGTCTATTACACCACAAGTGTTTTGTATTCAACAATGTAATACTGTGTATAGTTTTATCGTATCTGTTACACCACAAGTGTTTTGTGTTCAACAGTGTAATACTTTGTACAGTTTTATCGTATCTGTTACACCACAAGTGTTTTGTGTTCAACACTGTAATACTGTGTACAGTTTTATCGTGTCTGTAACACCACAAGTGTTTTGTGTTCAATAATGTATTACTGTGTACAGTTTTATCGTGTCTGTTACACCACAAGTGTTTTGTGTTCAACAATGTAATACTGTGTAGAGTTTTATCGTATCTGTTATACCACAAGTGTTTTGTGTTCAGTAATGTAATATTGTGTACAGTTCTATCGTTTCTGTTATACCAAAAGTGTTTTGTGTTCAGTAATGTAATACTGTGTAGAGTTTTATCGTGTCTGTTACACCACAAGTGTTTTGTGTTCAGTAATGTAATATTGTGTACAGTTTTATCGTGTCTGTCACACCACAAGTGTTTAGTGTTCAGTAGTGTAATACTGTGTAGAGTTTTATCGTGTCTCTTACACCACAAGTGTTTTGTGTTCAACAATGTAATACTGTGTAGGGTTTTATCGTATCTGTTACACCACAAGTGTTTTGTGTTCAACAATGTAATATTGTGTACAGTTTTATCGTATCTGTTACACCACATGTGTTTTGTGTTCAGTAATGTAATATTGTGTACAGTTTTATCGTGTCTGTTACACCACAAGTGTTTTGTGTTCAGTAATGTAATACTGTGTAGAGTTTTATCGTGTCTGTTACACCACAAGTGTTTTGTGTTCAACATTGTAATACTGTTTAGGGTTTTATTGTATCTGTTACACCACAAGTGTTTTGTGTTCAACAATGTAATATTGTGTACAGTTTTATCGTATCTGTTACACCACAAGTGTTTTGTGTTCAACAATGTAATACTGTGTAGAGTTTTATCGTGTCTGTTACACCACGAGTATTTTGTGTTCAACAATGTAATATTGTGTACAGTTTTATCGTATCTGTTACACCACAAGTGTTTGGTGTTTAACAATGTAATACTGTGTAGAGTTTTATCGTGTCTGTTACACCACAAGTGTTTTGTGTTCAGTAATGTAATATTGTGTACAGTTTTATCGTGTCTGTTACACCACAAGTGTTTTGTGTTCAACAATGTAATACTGTGTAGGGTTTTATCGTATCTGTTACACCACAAGTGTTTTGTGTTCAACATTGTAATATTGTGTAAGGTTTTATCGTATCTGTTACATCACGAGTGTTTTGTGTTCAACAATGTAATGCTGTGTAGAGTTTTATCGTATCTGTTACACCACAAGTATTTTGTGTTCAACAATGTAATACTGTGCAAAGTTTTATCGTATCTGTTACACCACAAGTGTTTTGTGTTCAACAATGTAATACTGTGCAGAGTTTTATCGTTTCCGTTACACCACGAGTATTTTGTGTTCAACAATGTATACTGTGTACAGTTTTATCGTGTCTGTTACAACACAAGTTTTTTGTGTTCAACAATGTAATACTGTGTACAGTTTTATCGTATCTGTTACACCACAAGTGTTTTGTGTTCAAAAATGTAATACTGTGTAGAATTTTATCGTATCTGTTACACCACAAGTGTTTTGTATTCAACAATGTAATACTGTGTACAGTTTTATCGTGTCTGTTACACCACAAGTGTTTTGTGTTCAATAATGTAATACTGTGTACAGTTTTATCGTGTCTGTTACACCACAAGTGTTTTGTGTTCAACAATGTAATACTGTGTAGAGTTTTATCGTATCTGTTACACTACAAGTGTTTTGTGTTCAGTAATGTAATACTGTGTACTGTTTTATCGTGTCTGTTACACCACAAGTGTTTTGTGTTCAACAATGTAATACTGTGTAGGGTTTTATCGTGTCTGTTACACCACAAGTGTTTTGTGTTCAACAATGTACTACTGTGTAGAGTTTTATCGTGTCTGTTTCACCACAAGTGTTTTGTGTTCAACAATGTAATATTGTGTACAGTTTTATCGTATCTGTTACACCATAAGTGTTTTGTGTTCAGTAATGTAATATTGTGTACAGTTTTATCGTGTCTATTACACCACAAGTGTTTTGTATTCAACAATGTAATACTGTGTATAGTTTTATCGTATCTGTTACACCACAAGTGTTTTGTGTTCAACAGTGTAATACTTTGTACAGTTTTATCGTATCTGTTACACCACAAGTGTTTTGTGTTCAACAATGTAATACTGTGTACAATTTTATCGTGTCTGTTACACCACAAGTGTTTTGTGTTCAATAATGTAATACTGTGTACAGTTTTATCGTGTCTGTTACACCACAAGTGTTTTGTGTTCAACAATGTAATACTGTGTAGAGTTTTATCGTATCTGTTACACTACAAGTGTTTTTTGTTCATCAATGTAATACTGTGTACAGTTTTATCGTACCTGTTACACCACGAGTATTTTGTGTTCAACAATGTAATACTGTGTACAGTTTTATCGTGTCTGTTACACCACAAGTGTTTTGTGTTCAACAATGTAATACTGTGTAAAGTTTTATCGTGTCTGTTACACCACAAGTGTTTTGTGTTCAACAATGTAATACTGTGTAGGGTTTTATCGTATCTGTTACACCACAAGTGTTTTGTGTTCAACATTGTAATATTGTGTAAGGTTTTATCGTATCTGTTACATCACGAGTGTTTTGTGTTCAACAATGTAATGCTGTGTAGAGTTTTATCGTTTCTGTTACAACACAAGTTTTTGTGTTCAACAATGTAATACTGTGTAAAGTTTTATCGTATCTGTTACACCACAAGTATTTTGTGTTCAACAATGTAATACTGTGCAAAGTTTTATCGTATCTGTTACACCACAAGTGTTTTGTGTTCAACAATGTAATACTGTGCAGAGTTTTATCGTTTCCGTTACACCACGAGTATTTTGTGTTCAACAATGTAATACTGTGTACAGTTTTATCGTTTCCGTTACACCACGAGTATTTTGTGTTCAACAATGTAATACTGTGTACAGTTTTATCGTGTCTGTTACAACACAAGTTTTTTGTGTTCAACAATGTAATACTGTGTACAGTTTTATCGTATCTGTTACACCACAAGTGTTTTGTGTTCAAAAATGTAATACTGTGCAGAGTTTTGTCGTATCTGTTACACCACAAGTGTTTTGTGTTCATCAGTGTAATACTGTGTACAGTTTTATCGTATCTGTTACACCACAAGTGTTTTGTGTTCAACATTGTAATACTGTGTACAGTTTTATCGTGTCTGTTACACCACAAGTTTTTTGTGTTCAACAATGTAATACTGTGTAGACTTTTATCGTTTCCGTTACACCACGAGTATTTTGTGTTCAACGAGGTAATACTGTGTAGAATTTTATCGTATCTGTTACACCACAAGTGTTTTGTGTTCAACAATGTAATACTGTGTACAGTTTTATCGTGTCTGTTACACCACAAGTGTTTTGTGTTCAATAATGTAATACTGTGTACAGTTTTATCGTGTCTGTTACACCACAAGTGTTTTGTGTTCAACAATGTAATACTGTGTAGAGTTTTATCGTATCTGTTACACTACAAGTGTTTTGTGTTCAGTAATGTAATACTGTGTACTGTTTTATCGTGTCTGTTACACCACAAGTGTTTTGTGTTCAACAATGTAATACTGTGTAGGGTTTTATCGTGTCTGTTACACCACAAGTGTTTTGTGTTCAACAATGTACTACTGTGTAGAGTTTTATCGTGTCTGTTTCACCACAAGTGTTTTGTGTTCAACAATGTAATATTGTGTACAGTTTTATCGTATCTGTTACACCATAAGTGTTTTGTGTTCAGTAATGTAATATTGTGTACAGTTTTATCGTGTCTATTACACCACAAGTGTTTTGTATTCAACAATGTAATACTGTGTATAGTTTTATCGTATCTGTTACACCACAAGTGTTTTGTGTTCAACAGTGTAATACTTTGTACAGTTTTATCGTATCTGTTACACCACAAGTGTTTTGTGTTCAACAATGTAATACTGTGTACAGTTTTATCGTGTCTGTTACACCACAAGTGTTTTGTGTTCAATAATGTAATACTGTGTACAGTTTTATCGTGTCTGTTACACCACAAGTGTTTTGTGTTCAACAATGTAATACTGTGTAGAGTTTTATCGTATCTGTTACACTACAAGTGTTTTTTGTTCAACAATGTAATACTGTGTACAGTTTTATCGTACCTGTTACACCACGAGTATTTTGTGTTCAACAATGTAATACTGTGTACAGTTTTATCGTGTCTGTTACACCACAAGTGTTTTGTGTTCAACAATGTAATACTGTGTAAAGTTTTATCGTGTCTGTTACACCACAAGTGTTTTGTGTTCAACAATGTAATACTGTGTAGGGTTTTATCGTATCTGTTACACCACAAGTGTTTTGTGTTCAACATTGTAATATTGTGTAAGGTTTTATCGTATCTGTTACATCACGAGTGTTTTGTGTTCAACAATGTAATGCTGTGTAGAGTTTTATCGTTTCTGTTACAACACAAGTTTTTTGTGTTCAACAATGTAATACTGTGTAAAGTTTTATCGTATCTGTTACACCACAAGTATTTTGTGTTCAACAATGTAATACTGTGCAAAGTTTTATCTTATCTGTTACACCACAAGTGTTTTGTGTTCAACAATGTAATACTGTGTACAGTTTTATCGTATCTGTTACACCACAAGTGTTTTGTGTTCAACAATGTAATACTGTGTAGAGTTTTATCGTATCTGTTACACCACAAGTGTTTTGTGTTCAACATTGTAATACTGTGTACAGTTTTATCGTATCTGTTACACCACAAGTGTTTTGTGTTCAACATTGTAATACTGTGTACAGTTTTATCGTATCTGTTACACCACAAGTGTTTTGTGTTCAACAATGTAATACTGTGCAGAGCTTTATCGTATCTGTTACACCACAAGTATTTTTAGTAGCCCTTGAAGAACAGGCTCCGTACTGTAAATGTACAGTTTACGTGATGCACGTAAATTACGATTTATAGTAGAACTACTTCAGTTTTGGCACATTGTTAGAAACTTACTAAAATATTTTCTCAGTAAAAAGAATGTAAAACAGAACTCGTGAGAGCGTCTTCGTTTTTATGTCAGTGTAGGACGTTCAACAAGAAAGTCAGTGAGAGGGGGTATTACAAGTGTATAACTTAAAAGTGTTGGGGTATTACAAGTGTATAACTTAGAAGAGTTGGGGTGTTACAAGTGTATGACTTAGAAGAGTTGGAGTATTACATGTATATAACTTAGAAAAGTAGGGGTATTACAAGTGTATAACTTAGAAGAGTTGTGATATTACAAGTGTATAACTCAGAAGAGTTGGGGTATTACAAGTGTATAACTTAGAAGAGTTGTGATATTACAAGTGTATAACTCAAAAGAGTTGGTGTATTAGAAGTATATAACTTAGAAAAGTTGGGGTATTAAAAGTATATAACTTAGAAGAGTTGGGGTATTACAAGTGTATAACTTAGAAGAGTTGTGATATTACAAGTGTATAACTTAGAAGAGTTGTGATATTACAAGTGTATAACTTAGAAGAGTTTTGATATTACAAGTGTATAACTTAGAAGAGTTGGGGTATTACAAGTGTATAACTTAGAAGAGTTGTGATATTACAAGTGTATAACTTAGAAGAGTTGGGGTATTACAAGTGTATAACTTAGAAGAGTTGGTGTAATAGAAGTATATAACTTAGAAAAGTTGGGTATTACAAGTATGTAACTTTAGGAAGTTGGGATAATATAATTTTATGATTTAGGGAAGTTGAAGGTAGGCGTTATCTCCCGAATTTTGAAAACCATATATATATGTGTGTGTGTAGGTATAAAATCGTGCACGTATCTTTAGTGAATAGAAGATCGTTATTAATAACAGAGTTTATTAATTTATCTTATCACGAGACGATAACTCTGGTGGTTTCGTTTTTTATTTTGACAATAATTCTTTATTGAACATTACTTGTGAATTACATAATGTTGTTACGTCAGATATATACGTATATAGGTTAGAATCTCTACACGTAAAACCAAACAACCTCGAATCCACAGTTCGATACAAAAACTACATGGCCACGCTTGGATACAACGAGTTTCCTGAACAGACGAGGTTATAGTTTTAGTGTATTAGGAAGTCAGTGCTAACACTTTACAGAAAGGAATATAGATTGGATAAAAGAAAACCGGTTGTAGTTCAGAAGCACACACATTAATCTAACTGAGTCGACTCTCTTCGTGCGACCCATAAAAACTTTTATATATCCTAGTCATGTGACGTAGCGACACCTAGGCAACGTTTTAGGTACTTTAAATAGTCTGTGATACGTGTTAATAAACATAACACATAAAAACGGTTTCTTTAACTGTGACCTATGCCTTCTTGGTTTGTAATTTTTCTTCATACTGATCATATGTAAGAGATTCATGTACAAAGTGGAAATTTCTAGTGAGGAACTTTTACTTATAAATAGTGAGAAAATAAACACGATGTTTAGTCTTAATGTCCTAGCATGTTTTGTGATAATAGGATAATCATCACAGTTTCTATACTTTACTATGTTTCAGATATACACAAAACAAAACCTTGGTAGATTCTCCAATAATCAGTGATGTCTGACGATGACCGAAGAAGGTCGAAACGTTGTTCGCTCCTCTACGTAAAAATTTTCTCAACCCGAACGAGCCGTTTTAACATATAGATTCTCCAACAGGTGGTTTCAGCCATAAATTCTAAATGTAGATCAAAATCAACGCGTCGTTGAAGCGACATCTTGCGACTACTACAAAGAAAATATAAACATCTTGGGGAAAAAAATGCTGTGTGTAAAATATTATAATAGACAAAATACAATATTATTTTCAAACAGAGAGGTTTCTTACTAAATTACTAATAATTATATCCACAAAGGTCTATTACTTTGTAGTATTCATACAAATCATTCTACCAGTAATGTTGGTGTACCATTAACACTACATAAGCTATTACAATCTGGATTAATATAAATCACTAAAAACAAATATCTCATTAGAACCGTGGTGTTCCATTATGTCTAGATATCTTATTACAAACAAACCTTGGTGTCTCACTGAAACCATATAGTTTTCGAGTTTTCGACCAGTAATGTTTGATTGTTGTATATGCTATACACTTGTTCATTACTAGCTACACGTTAAATATGTTTTAATTCCAAATAAAGTGGATTCTGTGAGGAAGATGAAGAACATAAGCAGGAATCTGTTTACGTGGAAACACCATTCATGGGTGTGTTGTATGTTTTAATTTAGAGTGTCAGCTTGTTTCCTTGTTACTTGGAAACACCATTCATGGGCGTGTTGTATGTTTTAATTCCATATAAAGTGGATTCTGTGAGAAGGATGAAGAACATAAGCAGGAATCTGTTTACGTGGAAACACCATTCATGGGCGTGTTGTATGTTTTAATTCCAAATAAAGTGGATTCTGTGAGAAGGATGAAGAACATAAGCAGGAATCTGTTTACGTGGAAACACCATTCATGGGCGTGTTATATGTTTTAATTCCAAATAAAGTGGATTCTGTGAGAAGGATGAAGAACATAAGCAGAAATCTGTTTGCATGAAAACACCATTCATGGGCGTGTTGTATGTTTTAATTCGAAATAAAGTGGATTCTGTGAGAAGGATGAAGAACATAAGCAGGAATCTGTTTACGTGGAAACACCATTCATGGGCGTGTTGTATGTTTTAATTCGAAATAAAGTGGATTCTGTGAGAAGGATGAAGAACATAAGCAGGAATCTGTTTACGTGGAAACACCATTCATGGGCGTGTTGTATGTTTTAATTCCAAATAAAGTGGATTCTGTGAGAAGGATGAAGAACATAAGGAGGAATCTGTTTACGTGGAAACACCATTCATGGGCGTGTTGTATGTTTTAATTCCAAATAAAGTGGATTCTGTGAGAAGGATGAAGAACATAAGGAGGAATCTGTTTACGTGGAAACACCATTCATGGGCGTGTTGTATGTTTTAATTCCAAATAAAGTGGATTCTGTGAAAAGGATGAAAAACATAAGCAGGAATCTGTTTACGTGGAAACACCATTCATGGGCGTGTTGTATGTTTTAATTCCAAACAAAGTGGATTCTGGGAAAAGGATGAAGAACATAAGCAGGAATCTGTTTACGTGGAAACACCATTCATGGGCGTGTTGTATGTTTTAATTCCAAATAAAGTGAATTCTGTGAGAAGGATGAAGAACATAAGCAGGAATCTGTTTACGTGGAAACACCATTCATGGGTGTGTTGTATGTTTTAATTTGGAGTATCAGCTTGTATATATGTCAGATGTTTTATTCGTTCACTGTTTCGTATGAGATCAAATCTATTTCGGTAAAAAACACTATAAGATAAAAGGATTTTTTTGGTGTTGTTAAATGAACCTTTAAAAAACGTGTCATTATTATTTCTTCTATTAAAAGCAAGTTTAGAAGTATTCATATCTACCAGTAAATGATAGAATACATTCGTGTGCTTCTAAAGAAGTCTATGTTAGTAGCTAGGTTTGGTTTGAATTTCGTGCAAACCTACTCAAGGGCCATCTGCGCTATCCATCCCTAATTTAGCAGTGTAAGACTAAAGGGAACGCAGCTAGTCATTACCGCCAACTGTTGGGCTACTTTTTTACCAACGAATAATGGGATTGATCGTTACATTATAATGCCCCCACAGCTGAAAAGGCGAACATGTTTAGTGCGACGGGAATTCGAACCCGCGACCCTCAGATTGCGGGCCAGTAGTTAGGACATGCTGGTATTCAGTTAACTATAGCGTTACTCAGACCGATCAATTGTTGTTGTACTTCGTTGTTATGCTCCCATAGCTTCCTTTAGTGTTACCGTGATTTATTGTAGCGTTTCTCTAGTTTAATGTAATGTTACGGTATGGATAGTTAAGCACAGTTTAACGTAGTGTTACAGTAGTGGTAGTTAGGCATAGTTTAATGTCTTATAACGGCAGTTATATAATGGTACTTTGGTATAGTTTAATGTAGAGTAATAGCAGTGGTACAGTTAGTTTAATATAATGGTATAGTAGTAATTAGGCATGAAGAGTGTTTTAAGATTCTCAACGTCGATAGAAGTACATTTAAAATAAATGTTTTTAACATTGTAACTCAGGTAAGTGTGAACTACATTTCACGTGATGAATTTGTATTTTCCATAACTAACTTCCCTTGTATTTTATAGGTGGAGCTGTTTACGTAATCCTTATACTCGGTGTTAATTGGCTGTAATGCTATAATATGGTGGTTATTAATAATAATGTATCTGTACATGCGGGTACTTAACTATTAACATAAAACGTTAGACTAATGATATTAATACTAAAATTGAAGTTATAACTTCCTTAAAACATATTCATCTTCCCTGGTTAATTTATATATTAATTCTCAAATACAAAGAAATATTTTCTGTTTCATATACAAATGTATATAATGTTTCAACTCATACACGTTTCAAACTATTGAGACAATAATATGGGATAATCTACTTGAGTGGACATCGAGATCACTGGCCCTGTAGAAGAACTCTGGATTTTGGAGGTGGTGTGAGAAGTGCGAAACCGTGCAATACCAGAAAATATTCGAAACTGTGGAAGCATTATAAAATTAATCATCTGTCCCTCAATGTGACGATACTGTCTTCCTTCTTGATGGTAGTACAAAACTAGAGATGGCAGTAGCTGGCTTTAGAAGCTTTAACAGAAATGCAGAACATATACGTTTACCACCGATGTGGCCTAAAGTGGTGTTATCCTTAAGTTGCAAGTAGCCGTTTGAATAAGAACGCTTAACTAGATATGCGGGCAGGGTTTTTAGTGTTGTTTCATCACGATTGTTTGAAATATGTTACGTGAGTTAAGGAAAACAATAAAGCCACTTATATTAAGGCGTTTCTTATCCTTATTTCTATTTTTTGTTTCCTATTGTTGTATCTAATAACACATTGAAAACCATACTCACCTTTGTAGAAGTTAAACAAAACCAAGGCACGCCTGATTGTTCAAAGGTCGATCAGGACATGAGTATAGTTTAGAAATAGTCAAGGCAGTTGTCAGCTATTCTGACTAAAACGTATTTAATTCAAAATGAACAGCTATATATATTAAAACAATACAGGTTGTATGAACAATATTTATTACGTATCTCCGTAAATCATCAGCCAGTCACGTCACATCTTCATTAGCTGGATGTTTTCGTATTCATTAGTATTAACCACATGTTAATAAACATAAAAACCATAGTATCAGGAAGAAAGGTTTAATGTATCACGCTAATAAGAATTAGACAGCATATGTGTGAAGTTAATATACCTAGTGATAGAAGTTTCAGATAATAACATCATTTTATATTCTAAAGTAAAATAAAAATTCATCTTCTCGATCTCTATAGAGCATCAACATTTATTCTATTTCTACATTCCAAGTCTTCAGGTCTATCTAAATATACACGTTGTTATCATGTTTAAAGTTTTACACACTTGTATATACTCTCACCTTAACATCGATGGAGTATCTTTACTGTTTATCTTACAGTAATAGACACGTGTCACAAGTTCTTATTTTCATCTCTGTTATACATTTATGTTACTACTGTTTTTAAAATCACAGACACGAGTTACAAGTATCTTTATAACAGTTGTATGACATCTCACTATAGCTTTTGTATCTTTATAACAGTTGTATGACATCTCATATAGCTTTTGTATCTTTATAACAGTTGTATGACATCTCACTATAGCTTTTGTATCTTTATAACACTTGTATGACATCTCATATAGCTTTTGTATCTTTATAACAGTTGTGTGACATCTCACTATAGCTCTTGTATCTTTGTAACAGTTGTATGACAGTTATTATCACACTATAGCTCTTGTATCTTTATAACAGCTGTATGACAGTTCTTATCTTACTATAGCTCTTGTATCTTTATAACAGTTGTATGACAGTTATTATCTCACTGTAGCTCTTGTATCTTTATAACAGCTGTATGACAGTTCTTATCTCACTATAGCTTTTGTATCTTTATAACAGTTGTGTGACATCTCACTATAGCTCTTGTATCTTTATAACAGTTTTGTGACAGTTCGTATCTCACTATAGCTCTTGTATCTTTATAACAGTTGTGTGACAGTTCTTATCTCACTATAGCTCTTGTATCTTTATAACAGTTGTGTGACAGTTCTTATCTCACTATAGCTCTTGTATCTTTATAACAGTTGTATGACAGTTCTTATCTCACTATGGCTCTTGTATCTTTATAACAGTTGTGTTTCTAGCTAGAGAGAACCCTGTTACAAATTAACCACTTAGTGGGATTACAGATTGGAAATATTGGCTAGTTATAGAGAACACGTGTTACAAATTAACTAATTAGTGGGGTCACAGATTATAGGCACGAGATAGTTTTAGATAACAGGTGTTACAAAATGGACTACTTAGTGGAATCCCAGATAAGAGGCACTAGATAATTTGGGATATCACGTGTTACTAAATGGGCTATTTAATGGGTACCTTGTTAGAGGCACTGGATAATTTGGGAAAACATGTGCTAAGGAAGAATCCAATTATAGGGAAGAGAGACTTAAAATACATATTTAAATTCTTTTAGTGTAAATTAATGTTTGTGTGAGTTACAGAATCTGTTAATAGATCTTTGAATGTTCTTCACTGATAATAACTCGTTTTTTGTATTATGTAACGTTTTGTTCTGAAGATTACACGCCAGGAAGTAGAATAGATACAAGTAACTTTCTGTAGAATAAAATTTCACAATTAAGTAACAATAGACAAAACTCAGAATCAACATGTGTAGTCATAATAGCAAAATGCGTTTAACAGTAATTGGCAGGAGGAACTGATTCACTACCGTAACACCGAACGTTTTTTGTATTTGTGAAAGATATTTATTACCCCTGGTGTAGAACCAAATATGGCACAGACTGACGTATGAACTGAGAAACAGAAATGTGGATGACATAGGTGACCTACTGTTCTGCTAGCACAGACAGATAGTTGGTGCCTTGCTGGTGATAAGATGGTAACTAACCCGTCATGTGGTTCTCAGAGTGGCACGAACCTGACCCTGCAGAAGTACACCAGTTACAAGCTCTGCCGCAGGCAAAGCATACATTCCCGAACCAACTGGCGCCAGGACAATGCCACGTGCTTACGTGGGCAAGCTAGTTCTTCTCACACTGTGTACAGGTACAGACGGGGCTGTCCGGATAACTATTTGGCCGAGTTCAGATGGTATCGAGCGGGGGTTTGGGCTAGTCTCAAAAGAGACTAAGATCTTTTTGTTTGTTTACCTAGAACAGGTTGTGTACAACCAAGAGGATATGAAATCTTTCAAAAACTATATATTTGTCAGTTTCTCGAAGGTAAGTTATTTCTTTCAAAATGTTATCTTAATAGCTTTGAATATTGTTTTCATGTGTTAAGTATAGAGGCCGCTGCGATTATTCCATAATAATGTGAACTTAAGTAGCCCTAAACACCTATAGTAAGATGTTAATACAGAAGCATCAGAGTTAACCCAGCATAAACTTATTTGATAGGCTTAGTAGGAGTAACACCTATAGTATAATGTAACACACAAGGATCAGTGTTAAACTAACATAAACATATAGTATGATGTTAATAAAAAAGGGTCAGTATTAACCTAGTATAAACATATTTGATAGGCTTAATAGGAGAAACACATAGTATCATGTTAATACACAATGATCAGTGTTGATAGGCTTAGTAGGAGTAATACCTATAGTATGGTGTTAATACACAATGATCAGTGTTTATAGGCTTAGTAGGAGTAACACCTATAGTATAATGTAACACACAAGGATCAGTGTTAAACTAACATAAACATATAGTATGATGTTAATAAAAAAGGGTCAGTGTTAACCTAGTATAAACATATTTGATAGGCTTAGTAGGAGAAACACATAGTATCATGTTAATACACAATGATCAGTGTTGATAGGCTTAGTAGGAGTAACACCTATAGTATGGTGTTAATACACAATGATCAGTGTTTATAGGCTTAGTAGGAGTAACACCTACAGTATGGTGTTAATACACAATGATCAGTGTTGAACTAACATAAACACATATAGTATGATGTTAATAGAAGAGGGTCAGTGTTAACCTAGTATAAATATATTTGATAGGATTAGTAGGACTGACACCTATAGTATAATGTTAATACACAATGATCAGTGTTAAACTAACATAAACACATATGGTATGATGTTAATAGAAGAGGGTCAGTGTTAACCTAGTATAAACATATTTGATAGGCTTAGTAGGAGAAACACCTATAGTATGATGTTAATACACAATGATCAGTGTTGATAGGCTTAGTTGGAGTAACACCTATAGTATGGTGTTAATATACAATGATCAGTGTTAAACTAACATAAACACATATAGTATGATGTTAATAGAAGAGGGTCAGTGTTAACCTAGTATAAATATATTTGATAGGATTAGTAGGACTGACACCTATAGTATAATGCTAATACACAATGAACAGTGTTAAACTAACATAAACACATATGGTATGATGTTAATAGAAGAGGGTCAGTGTTAACCTAGTATAAACATATTTGATAGGCTTAGTAGGAGAAACACATAGTATCATGTTAATACACAATGATCAGTGTTGATAGGCTTAGTAGGAGTAATACCTATAGTATGGTGTTAATATACAATGATCAGTGTTTATAGGCTTAGTAGGAGCAACACCTATAGTATAATGTAACACACAAGGATCAGTGTTAAACTAACATAAACATATAGTATGATGTTAATAAAAAAGGGTCAGTGTTAACCTAGTATAAACATATTTGATAGGCTTAGTAGGAGAAACACATAGTATCATGTTAATACACAATGATCAGTGTTGATAGGCTTAGTAGGAGTAACACCTATAGTATGGTGTTAATACACAATGATCAGTGTTTATAGGCTTAGTAGGAGTAACACCTATAGTATGGTGTTAATACACAATGATCAGTGTTGAACTAACATAAACACATATAGTATGATGTTAATAGAAGAGGGTCAGTGTTAACCTAGTATAAATATATTTGATAGGATTAGTAGGACTGACACCTATAGTATAATGTTAATACACAATGATCAGTGTTAAACTAACATAAACACATATGGTATGATGTTAATAGAAGAGGGTCAGTGTTAACCTAGTATAAACATATTTGATAGGCTTAGTAGGAGTAACACCTATAGTATGGTGTTAATACACAATGATCAGTGTTGAACTAACATAAACACATATAGTATGATGTTAATAGAAGAGGGTCAGTGTTAACCTAGTATAAACATATTTGATAGGATTAGTAGGAGTGACACCTATAGTATAATGTTAATACACAATGATCAGTGTTAAACTAACATAAACACATATGGTATGATGTTAATAGAAGAGGGTCAGTGTTAACCTAGTATAAACATATTTGATAGGCTTAGTAGGAGAAACACCTATAGTATGATGTTAATACACAATGATCAGTGTTGATAGGCTTAGTTGGAGTAACACCTATAGTATGGTGTTAATATACAATGATCAGTGTTAAACTAACATAAACACATATAGTATGATGTTAATAGAAGAGGGTCAGTGTTAACCTAGTATAAATATATTTGATAGGATTAGTAGGACTGACACCTATAGTATAATGTTAATACACAATGATCAGTGTTAAACTAACATAAACACATATGGTATGATGTTAATAGAAGAGGGTCAGTGTTAACCTAGTATAAACATATTTGATAGGCTTAGTAGGAGAAACACCTATAGTATGATGTTAATACACAATGATCAGTGTTGATAGGCTTAGTTGGAGTAACACCTATAGTATGGTGTTAATATACAATGATCAGTGTTAAACTAACATAAACACATATAGTATGATGTTAATAGAAGAGGGTCAGTGTTAACCTAGTATAAACATATTTGATAGGCTTAGTAGGAGTAACACCTATAGTATGATGTTAATACACAATGATCAGTGTTGATAGGCTTAGTTGGAGTAACACCTATAGTATGGTGTTAATATACAATGATCAGTGTTAAACTAACATAAACACATATGGTATGATGTTAATAGAAGAGGGTCAGTGTTAACCTAGTATAAACATATTTGATAGGCTTAGTAGGAGTAACACCTATAGTATGGTGTTAATATACAATGATCAGTGTTAAACTAACATAAACACATATGGTATGATGTTAATAGAAGAGGGTCAGTGTTAACCTAGTATAAACATATTTGATAGGCTTAGTAGGAGAAACACCTATAGTATGATGTTAATACACAATGATCAGTGTTGATAGGCTTAGTTGGAGTAACACCTATAGTATGGTGTTAATATACAATAATCAGTGTTAAACTAACATAAACACATATGGTATGATGTTAATAGAAGAGGGTCAGTGTTAACCTAGTATAAACATATTTGATAGGCTTAGTAGGAGAAACACCTATAGTATGATGTTAATACACAATGATCAGTGTTGATAGGCTTAGTTGGAGTAACACCTATAGTATGGTGTTAATATACAATAATCAGTGTTAAACTAACATAAACACATATGGTATGATGTTAATAGAAGAGGGTCAGTGTTAACCTAGTATAAACATATTTGATAGGCATAGTAGGAGTAACACCTATAGTATGATGTTAATACACAATGATCAGTGTTGATAGGCTTAGTTGGAGTAACACCTATAGTATGGTGTTAATATACAATGATCAGTGTTAAACTAACATAAACACATGGTATGATGTTAATAGAAGAGGGTCAGTGTTATCCTAGTATAAACATATTTGATAGGCTTAGTAGGAGTAACACCTATAGTATCATGTTAATACACAATGATCAGTGTTGATAGGATTAGTAGGAGTAACACCTACAGTATGGTGTTAATATACAAGGATCAGTGTTGATAGGCTTAGTTGGAGTAACACCTATAGTATGGTGTTAATATACAAGGATCAGTTTATAACATAATTTAACAGTATTGTCACTCACAGCGTAATGTTAACACCTAAATAGTAATGTCACTAGTGGTAACACTTGTAACATGTTTTGTTCCTGTTATTTTTCGGGTTATGATACACTTCGTAAATTATTCTGAATTTAGTAGAACTGTTATTTAAAATTAGGTCTATACAAAATATTTAGCAGAAGATACTTGGTTACCTTCTTACATTCAAGATCATCGACTATTTAAACATTAATATTACCTTAGGAACTGATTCGTTGGTTGGAAAACAAGTTTAATAGGTATTAGAAACACGGTAACACCAAAACATTAGAATATTGTAAATTAACAGCTTTTAGGTTTAAGGTAGAAGAATGAATTTGAAGCAGTTCTAAAATGCTCGTCATAAGAAATGTTTTTGGAATCACCATAATTTCATGTCAACTACTAGTGGTAAATGTATCAAAAACAACTATTACACTTTAATTATTGTGAAACATGAATCAGAAACAACTATTACCTGTTAATTATTGTGAAACATGGATCAGAAACAAATATTACCTGTTAATTATTGGTGAAACATGGATCAGGAACAAATATTACCTGTTAATTATTGGTGAAACATGAATCAGAAACAACTATTACCTGTTAATAATTGGTGAAACATGGATCAGGAACAACTATTACCTGTTAATAATTGGTGAAACATGGATCAGGAACAACTATTACCTGTTAATTATTGGTGAAACATGGATCAGGAACAACTATTACCTGTTAATTATTGGTGAAACTTGGATCAGAAACAACTATTACCTGTTAATTATTGGTGAAACATGGATCAAAAACAAATATTACTTGTTAATTATTGGTGAAACATGGATCAGGAACAAATATTACCTGTTAATTATTTGTGAAACGGAGATCAGAAACAAATATTATCTGTTTATTATTGGTGTAATATGCATTAAAAACAAATATTACCTGTTAATTATTGGTGAAACATGAATCAGAAACAACTATTACATGTTAATTACTTGTGGTACATATATTAAAAACAAGTTCTGAATGTTTCATATTCGGATTAAGGACATTGTTCCAGAGTTTCTGCTTTTGTGATTTAATTGGAAGGAACTGTTTAACCGGATTGGAACTACCTGATATCATTTTGTTTCTTAGGGCTCTTTGTGCTGTGCTTACTGCAATGATAGGTCCTCGTACGTTTGGAAAGTGTCCCCAAGCTTACTGAAGACGGAAGAGTCACTTTTCAATTCGTTGTGATGTAAGCAACTTTTTCAATTATGAAATAGAAATTAGATGTTGCAAATATCTCTAGAGAAAGGAAGACTTTCGTATTTAATTAAAAATGAGTAAATTCAGTTTAAAATGTTTATTTTTCGTAATGTTTAGTCATGATCGAAATTTGGTATTATGAACAGCACCGATTTTAATAACCTCAAAATGATCGAACTCGCACATCATGAGTCAATAAGTAGAACTGGGACACATAATTTTATCATTACTGAGGTAATATAAACCACACACAATGAGTTAACAGTATAGAACAGGAACACATTGTTTTATCATTACTGAGGAAATATAAATCACACATCATGAGTTAACAGTATAGAACTGGGACACATTGTTTTATCATTACTGAGGAAATATAAATCACACATCATGAGTTAACAGTATAGAACTGGGACACATTGTTTTATCATTACTGAGGAAATATATATCACACGTCATCAGTTAACAGTATAAAACTGGGACATCGTTTTATCATTACTGAGGTAATATAAATCACACATCATTAGTTAACAGTATAGAACTGGGACACATTGTTTTATCATTACTGAGGTAATATAAATCACACGTCATTAGTGAACAGTATAAAACTGGGACACATCGTTTTATCATTACTAAGGGAATATAAATTAGACATCATTAGTTAACAGTATAAAACTGGGACACATCGTTTTATCATTACTGAGGGAATATAAATCACACGTCATTTGTGAACAGTATAAAACTGGGACACATCGTTTTATCATTACTGAGGAAATATAAATCACATGTTACGGGTCAACAATAAAGAATCGAAACGCATCTATTTATATTTTTTGTTTAGAATATATTTCATTTTCATGTGTTAGATATAATAATTAAAAATATTAAAATTACTTTTTAGCTGACGTACACATCTTTTCATGATTTTGATTTTGGTTAATACTACACCGAAAATAGTTTGCAGAATTCGAAGTTACGTGATATACAAATTTATACGTTCACGTGGTTATTCTTTGAAGGGAAACTGACCTCTTGTTTGTGACTAAAGAGGAAGATTATTTTGATCTGTGACAACGTCACTAAGTGCGGGAGAATTCTTGGTTTAGTTGACTAGAATCCGTCTCTTCTTACACTTTCGTTTATAGGGAAGAAGACGGCTTTGCTAGCTGACCTCGATCCGCCCTCAAACGTAGCCTTAAGGTATTTTCTGGATTAAAAAGAAATCCATTCTCTTGTCTCACCTCCTGATTACATGACCACAAAGCTGATAAGCTGAATAATATTTACAAGTTTCGAACTTATTTAATATTCACTTATTTCTCAGCTTATATATATGTACATACAAGTATTTCACATTGTTCTGATATTCATCACACGATTGTCATAAAGATTTAAATATTAGGTAAGAATGAAGGGTGACATAAATTTAAATACAAACAATCAAATGAAAAGTAAATTGTAGAAATAAAAATTCTAACTGAGGAAAAGTTAAGACACCCCACATTTATTTCAACTTAAAATGGCTCAACTCACACACAGGTGTACCACACCAGGTGCACACGATTACAAGATCGTTACTCAGCATTTTGAATGAGGCTTGCCCTATTTAAACCTCAGACATTTAGTTTGGTGTGCTCCTGACTGTTGAAGTGAGAGTGAGCACCATGGTGAGAGCAAAAGAGCTGTCTGAGGCCTTCAAAATGAAAATTGTAGCAACTTATGAGTCTGGTAAGGGATTATAAAATGATTCCAAAAGATTCTGAAATCAGCCATTCCACTGTCCGGAAAATAGTCAACAAGTGGAGAGGTTTCAAATGAACTGCAAACATGCTCAGGTCTGGTCGTCCAAGCAAATTCATTTCGAGAGCAGACTGCAAGATGCTAAAAGAGGTCTCCAAACACCCTAACATGTCATCACGGGACCTACAGCAGGCTCTGGCTACTGTTGATGTGAAAGTGCATGCCTCTACAATCAGAAAGAGACTGCACAAGTTTAACTTGCATAGGAGGTGTGCAAGGAGGAAACCTTTGTTCTCTAAGGCCAGACTGAAGTTTGCCAGAGAGAATACAGCATTCCAGGAAAAGAACCTCATACCAACTGTGAACTATGGAGGTGGAAGTGCCATGGTTTGGGGCTGCTTTGCTGCAGCAGGACCTGGACAGCTCACAATCATAGAATCTACCACGAATTCTACTGTGTATCAGAGAGTGCTTGAGGATCATGTGAGACCATCTGTAAAAAAATTAAAGCTGAAGCAAAACTGGACCATGCAACACGACAATGACCCAAAACATACCAGTAAATTCACCAAGGACTGGCTGAAAACTGAAAAATGGAGAGTCCTGGAATGGCCGAGTCAAAGACCAGATCTTAATCCTTTATATGCAAAAACGGCTCGTTTGGGTTGAGAAAATATTTTACATAGAAGAGCGAACAACGTTTCGACCTTCTTCGGTCATCGTCAGGTTCACAAAGAAAGAGGTAACTGACCGGAAGCTGACCACATGTTTGAAAGGGGTTGTGTAACTATGTGTCGAAATGTAGAGGGCGGTATTAGATGTTTGAATACATAATTTTATTTATTTTATTATATTAATATAGGTATAAAGGCGTTCCTTTATATTGGTTTATTTTGGGTTTAAGTTGTATAAGTAAGGCTTCTTTAATTTTGCGTTTGTTTATGTTTCTTTCTTTATTTAGTATTTGAGTGTTTTCTATGGTTATGTTGTGTTTATTTGATTTGCAGTGTTCGAAAACGTGTGAAGGTGACTTTTTTATGTTCTTTGAATCTGGTTTCCATTTTTCTACTTGTTTCTCCAATATAGAAGTCGTGGCAGTTATCACATTGTATTTTATAAATAATGTTGGTGTGGTGTTTGTCAGTGTAGTTTTTACATAGTATAGACCTCAGTTTTGTGCCTGGTTTTTTGAATAAACATATAAATTTCTCAACAAGTGGGTTTCTCGACATCACTGAGATCTTAATCCTATTGAGATGCTGTTGGATGACTTGAAATGGGCTGTACATGCAAGAAACCCCTCAAACATCTCACAGCTGATGGAATTCTGCATTGAGAAGTGTGTCAAACTTTCTTCAGACCGATGTCAGAGACTGGTAGATGGCTACAACAAGCGTCTCACTGCAGTTATTTCAGCCAAAGGGGGTAACACTAGCTATTAGGGGGTAGGGTGTCCTAACTTTTTCCTCAGTTAGAATATCATTTTTATAGAATTACATTTACAGGAGATCTTGAAAAGTCTTTTCTACAGTTTTAATTGTTTAGTTATATTCCTATAATCTCTCAGTATTGTTAAAAGTGAGATTAGATATCGAAATATCTAAAAATGTTACAAAAATACACAGACTTTTACAGTGTGTCCTAACTTTTTCACATGAATATACTTGTCATTTTCGATCATAATGGAACCATCAGAAAAAAATAAAAACAGAAAACAGCAGGCCTCACCGTTTGTATCATTTCATTCTAGGTTTACATCTTATAAGAAATATTCTATTTTACACAACATTCAATGCGTATAGAGAAAATCTTCACATATATTTGACTTTTGTTGTTGTTTTTTTCCTTCTTAGGTTTCCACTTAATGACTTTATTTGATTGCCTTTGGTAATTTAAAGTATAGACTATTATGGATTTCTATTTACCTTCCGATGGCCGCCGACTCGCAGGAGAACTTTTGAATGACTTTTCTCTTATGCCACCAACTGCACCATTAGCCGAAGCTAGAGTAGGAGTTAAGAGTGACTTGGGGTCTTATTCGAGCGGAAGAACATCGCCAGGTCATGACCTGGGTTATCATACTTTACTCTCTCGCCAGAATGCGCCACTAACTCCTACTCTGACACCTTCTTCCACCCACAAGTCGTTTAATGGGCAAGATCCTGTCTCTCCCAGCCTTTGGAGCTACCCTGAGAGCTGTCCCACGTCTGCACTAAGAAATCAGAGTATTTTATCAGACACCGAGAAACTTCTAGCTACATACAAAGGAAAAAAACTATCAAGGTGTTCACATTTAGACAGACTGACAGATGAGCTGATACTGAAAATATTTTCTTATTTATCTAGTAATCATTTATGTGTGTGTGCTCGTGTTTGTCGCCGATGGTATTTTTTAGCATGGGAACCTGAACTGTGGACCTCAATAACGCTGACTAGTGACAAAATTAACGTAGACTCCGGACTGAAGACACTTTTCCGGCTCCTGTGTCGGGACTCTCCTAATGTTTGTCTGACAGTGGAACGGATGTGTCTGAATGGTTGTGCACGTCTTACAGATAAGGGCATGTGGACTATTGCAAAACATTGTCCAGAACTCAGAAGTATTGAGATTCGAGGATGTAGTAATGTGACCAATACAGGGTCAATGATTTGGTTTCCAGATGTCTGAACCTGGAAAGGTTAGATTTGACAGGTAAGAATTTCGTTGTCACCTAACTAATAAATGATTTTCACTCATTTGTTGCAAGGGTTTGTGGTGCTTTCAGATACTAGCGACATCAAGTGACAATTTGTTCAATAACAAAGTTTGGGTAATAACTTTTGTATGGTAATTTGTTGGCTTTTGTTTAACAGTCTGCTCTTTCACTTCAACCAATTATCTTCCAAAAAGATACTAGTTTTTCTAATGATGTTGACTTTAAGTATCAGTGCGTCCAGTTCAGCTATCCACGTGTCTACTACACGTTAGAATTCCAGCGTTGTGAGTCATAGCGTTTATGACACAGGTGTAACGCAGTTTAGGTAAACACTCCAAAGAGTCAAAACATGTCCCTGATTTAGCCTAAGCTTTCATTTCTAATCATTCAGATATTTCAATTTTTTAACAACAGAAGGAAAGTTTAATATCTTTAAATTTGTTTTGTAGCACCGTAAGATAAACACGAGATCTTCCCTTATTCATCAGAACACAACCATTTGTCCGACAACAAAACCGTTTATCAAACAAAAACATGTTAAACATAATGCGGGTAAAAATAACAATCTAATTAAATACCTGACGATGGTTAATTATTTTAAAATTAAATTATATAAATTAAAATTTTTCCATGCTAAAAATGTTCTGCCACAGTTTTACTGATCTACAATAAGAGACGATAGTTTTGATAATAAAACGTACAATTTCACATAAACATTGTGTAACGTGTATACCCTTTAATTTATATAAACACTAGCAATCAAATATAAAACTGTTTCCAGTGAATACTTGTTGAAGTTATAATGAATGTCATAAAACTATTGCAATGCACTCTCTCGAATTTCTAAAACTTAAGTCATAAAACTGTTGTTATTTCTTCTAACGGACACCTAAAACTTACGCCGTTACAAGACTCTCAGGTTCCGAAAATTGATGTTAGAAAATAGCATAGAGGGTCAACTTGCTGTTCCATATAATATGTGTCGTTTAGATAATGTCATGCTAAGAAAGTTGAAATACGCACGAACAGAATTATACCAATTCTATAAGGATATTGGTTTCGCTACTTAACGTGTCCTCTGCAGTCAAACCTGTTTTTGTTTCTTTGTTTGTAAATTCCTTTATACGATATAGTGTGCTTATGTTCTAAGAAGTTTGGTGTTGTTGTTTTTTTTAATTTCGCGCAAATCTACTCGAGGGCTATCTGCGCTAGCCGTCCCTAACTTAGATATGTAAGACTAGAGGGAAGCCAGCTAGTCATCACCACCCACCGCCAACTCTTTTACCAACGAATAGTGGGATTGACCGAACATTATAACGCCCCCACGGCTGAAAGGGCGAGAATGTTTGGCGCGACGGGGATGCGAACCCGCGACCCTCAGCTTACGGAGTCGCATGCCTCAACACGCTTGGCCATGCCGGGCCCATTGTCCATTTGCTACTGTTTCAGTAATATTATTAATTTTTTAAATAAATGAAAATTGTGACACTGTTTGTTTTCTGAATTTCGCACAAAACTACTCGAGGGCTATCTGCGCTAGCCGTCCCTAATTTAGCAGTGTAAGACTAGAGGGAAGGCAGCTAGTCGTCATCACCCACCGCCTATTCTTGGGCTACTCTTTTACCAACTAATAGTGGGATTGCGTCATATTACAACGCCCCACGTCTGAAAGAGCGAGCATTTTTGGTGCGACGGGGATTCGAACCCGCGACCCTCAGATTACGAGTCGAGTGCCTTAACCACCTGGCCATGCCCGGCCTCCAAGAAGTTTTTTTTTATGATTACAATGGTCATTTAACACGTGTTGTCCAGATCAGCTCGTGTTTTGGGTGCCACCAGAGTAGATATTATAAGAAACTGTTGACGTAAGACCTGTAAAACGTGTTTCATTCGATAAACATCTTCTGGATCAGTTCATGCTGTCCAAATTAATATTTCTCCGGGGTTTATTTTACATTCTGTAAATCATAATGTTGTCCTTCTTTTCTTTTTTTATAAATTGAAACAGATTTAGTCCGTAAGGTATAAACACGGAAGAAAGAAACTATTTATACGCCATGTTCGGTTGCTGAGGGAGTTGGTTGAACCCGGATTAAATAGAGGGCGGGTATCTTACCTGTGAGCTGAGTTACTTCTTAACAGACATTGTTAGTAGCCAAAGTCCTGGTACATTGAGGAATTTTAGGCGATACAAGCACGTGAACGTCCGTGTCGCCATTATCTTGAGAAGTGTGGTGACTTCAATGGAATCACTGTTTGTGCTTCTGTACACGTCCTTATCTAGTCTGTTTGTTTGTTTTTGAATTTCGCGCAAAGTTACTCAAGGGCTATCTGCACTAATCGCCCCTAATTTAGTAGCGTAAGACCAGAGGGAAGGCAGCTAGACATCACCACCCACCGCCAACTATTGGGCTACTCTTTTACTAACGAATAGTGGGATTAACTGTAACATTATAATACCCCCACGGCTGAAAGGGCGAGCATGTTCGGTGCGACCGGGATTTGAACTCGCGGCCCTCAGATTACGAGTCAAACGCCTTAACCACTCGGCCATGCTGGGCCATTATTTAGTCTGTCCAGACGCATATTGTTCTATACTATATGAACAATTTGTTATCTATATCATATATATAGTCTATCATTATGCATCTGCTTGAAGATTATTAAATACAATAATTTTTTTCAAATAAGTTTCTGTTAACGTATCAGGTTATTTCATCCCTTAAGTAATGTAAGTTCAGAAAAAGAGAAAGGATTTCAAACACTTTTAATGTTATTTAATCAGTAATGTGTGTTCCATTATTATTAATTACTTCATGCCAATGATTCACAAACTTCTGAATGTCACTTTTATAAAATTCTTGGGGTTTGGAGGAAAAGAATGTAGAGAGGGTAGTTTTGACATCTTCATGTGTTCCAAGCTCTTTTGCATCAAGATCGTTCTGCAAACTTTGAACCAGATGATAATCAGATGAAGCAAGATCTGGAGAATAAGGAGGATGTGGAAGTTTTTCCCACTCCAGCTGGTCAGTCTATACAGATGTGATCCCTGCTGTATGGGGCCGTGCATTATCCTGGTGTAACACAACATGCTGTATGGGGCCGTGCATTATCCTGGTGTAACACAACATGCTGTATGGGGCCGTGCTTTATCCTGGTGTAACACAACACCATTACAACTGCAGGCCTTTTTTTCTTTTAGTACAACATTCAAACACTCGAACTGTTGACAACAGATATCTGATGTAACTGTTACATTGAGTGGCAGCAACTCAAAGTGGGTCACATCAACATGGCATGGCCAGGTAGGGTAAGGCGTTCGACTCGTAATCCGAGGGTCGCTGGTTAGAATCCCGGTCACACCAAACATGCTCGCCCTTTCAGCCGTGGGGTATTATAATGTGACGGTCAATCCTACTATTCGTTGCTAAAGAGTAGCCCAAGAGTTGGCGGTGGGAGGTGATGACCAGCTGCCTTCCCTCTGGTCTTACACTGCTAAATTAGGGACGGCTAGCGCAGATAGCCCCCGAGTAGCTGCGTGCGAAATTCAGAAGACAAACAAACTAACTAACTAACAATATCCCACCAAATGTTTAGCAATATTTTCCATTTTGTGTTTTAATCAGTTTACTTACACTGAGCCATTGTCTGCTGTGCTAAACATTTTTATAACATATCCATTTTTTATCTCCAGTCACTAACCTGCTCAAAAAAGGAGAGTTACATTCACGAAATTATAGAGAAATGCAAATGTCCACTCTTGGTCTAAACGTAGCTTCTTTCAAATCAGGTGGGACCCATTTTCCAAGTTTTGCACCTTTCCAAGTTATTGTAGATGACGGTAAACTGTTGAATGGGTTGAATTAAGCTTTTGTGTTAGTTCTTTAACTGTTACAACACAATCTTCATCAAGTACACCCAGCATCAAGTTATTATTAAACTCAACAGGATGACTTGATCGTGACGCATCACTTAAGCTGTAGTCACCTGATCTGAGCCTCTGAAACCACCTTCAATATCTCTCATTGAGAGACTCTGCACCATAAGCACCTTGAATGTTTCATGTAGTTTCATATTACCTTTTTAAGCTGATAAAGCATTATATGCCTAATGTGCTCCATGGACATTCATCTTCATAAGGGTGTATTTGATTAATGATATAAAAAAGTGTAGTTGGGTTAGTTTGTTTTATTTGTCTGGACATTTTTATACACGTCCTACTACATATTTTAGTCATTAAAACCTTCTACAAAGACAGGAATGATGATGCACTTTCTGTATTAAATTTTCGAACATTACTTATGGGATAATCTGATGCATGTTAACCATTTTATCATGTTTAGATAAACGCAACTACTTATCTATATAAATATAATATTACCGTCTGCTGTATTTCCACGTAACTAAATATCTATATAAATATAAAAGTACTGTCAGTTGTGTGTCCATGTAACTACTTATCTATATAAATATAATAGTACTTTCTGTTATGTGTCCAATTAACTATTTATTTATATAAATATAATAGTACTCTCTCTTACATAACCATACAAATACTTATCTATATAAGTACAACAGTAATATCTGTTTTGTGTTCATGTAACTACTTATCTATATAAATATAATAATACTGTTGGTTATGTCCATGTAACTACTTATCTCTATAAGTATAATAGTAATGTCTCTTGTATGTCCATATATGTACTTATCTATATAAATATAATAGTACTATTGTTTATGTCTACTGTATGTCCTTGTACCAACTTATCTATGTAAATATCATAGTACTCTCTCTTGCATACCCATATAAAAACTTATCTATATAAATAAACAGTACTGCCTGTTGTATGTCCATGTAACTGCTTATCTATATAAATATAACAGTAGTATTATTTATGCCCATGTAACTACTTATCTATATAAATATAATAGTACTGCCCGTTATGTGCCCCTATAACTACTTATTTATATAAATATAATAGTACTGTCCGTTATGTGCCCCTATAACTACTTATTTATATAAATATAATAGTACTGTCTGTTATGTGCCCCTATAACTACTTATTTATATAAATATAATAGTACTGTCCGTTATGTGCCCCTATAACTACTTATTTATATAAATATAATAGTACTGTCCGTTATGTGCCCCTATAACTACTTATCTATATAAATATAATAGTATTGTCCGTTATGTGCCCCTATAACTACTTATTTATATAAATATAATAATACTGTCCGTTATGTGCCCCCTATAACTACTTATTTATATAAATATAATAGTACTGTCCGTTATGTGCCCCTATAACTACTTATTTATATAAATATAATAGTACTGTCTGTTGTTTGTGTATGTAACTACTTTTCTGTATAAATATAGTAGTACTGTCTGTTGTTTGTGTATGTAACTAGTTTTCTATATAAATATAGTAGTACTGTCTGTTGTTTGTGTATGTGACTACTTTTCTGTATAAATATAGTAGTACTGTCTGTTGTTTGTGTATGTAACTAGTTTTCTATATAAATATAATACTACTGTCTGTTGTATGCCCATATACATAATAATTTATATTTTGGTGTTGCAAATATCATTGTTTGACATTATAGTTGTCTTTCATTCACAGCTTACAGACGGGTTATAACAATAGATATTAAATATAGTTTATATTCTGGTGGTTTAAATACCATTGTTTGACATTATAGTTGTCTTTCTTTCACAGCTTATTAACGGGTTATAACAATAGATATTAAATATAGTTTATATTCTGGTGGTTTAAATACCATTGTTTGACAGTATAGTTGTCATTCATTCACAGCTTACAGACGGGTTATAACAATAGATATTAAATATAGTTTATATTCTGGTGAGTTAAATACCATTGTTTGACAGTATAGTTGTCTTCCATTCACAGCTTACAGACGGGTTATAACATTACGTATTAAATATAGTTTATATTCTGGTGGTTTAAATACCATTGTTTGACAGTATAGTTGTCTTCCATTCACAGCTTACAGACGGGTTATAACATTACGTATTAAATATAGTTTATATTTTTTTGGTTTAAATACAATTGTTTGACAGTCGTGTTTTAACGAAGTGATAGGTCTTCCACGACCAGAATGTTTTAATCGTCTCTCGGATTTACGTCGTCAATGTTCAGTGTAACCTTTTGGGGATTGTTTCATTTGATATGTGCTAAAACGTGGCGGGTGTGGTTGACTATATATAACTGTTTCTGTAAAATTCTGTATCGAATATCCCAACTGAATACTGTAACATGAGTATTTTTCTTCAGTAACATTGATATAATTTGGTTTCTATGTTCTACTGCCTTAAACGACGCATCAGATCTGTTTCAAGTTGGCTTGTTTCAACACGAAAAAGATTCCACAACAACTGTTGGATAAACTGCTGTTTATTTGAGAAGGATGAGCGACAGTAATTACCATCAATTATACGTTAATATGTATAGTAATCAGATATTCACCATCTATCATATCTTAATATATACATATATACAATAATCACTCATTTATTAACAACTATTTGTTCATGATATTGTCGTCTTTACCAAGTGGTGTTATAAGTGGTAGAACACTTAATATGATTGTTTCATCCACTGATACATTATTTTAAATGGACGAACAACTAACTACTTGTAGGAATCTTGTTTCTCTTATTCCTAGGTGAGGAAGTTTCTTTTTTTACCCATCTAGACGTGTTCTATAATGACTAACACGAGAATGATAGATCTACTTTATGGAAACATATTCTCTCGCTAGGGGTAGTCTTCAATTTCCCTCGCATCCAGGTGAGCGCGTGAGTTCTTGGCGAGTAAATGTATCTCAGGAACGTGAGAGGGTTCTGTGACCCTGGATAAACCAGACAGTAAACGTATGTTTGTTCTTCCACCTTCTTTTAAGAAATGAAATCAAAGTTGTAGTGTCAAGAATAGATCAAAATTATCAAAAGATATCACTGACGCAGGAACCCGATTAAAGAGACCTATTATTAAAACTAAAGTGTGAATAAAGAACATTTGTCTAATATAAGATTTAATGGTGACAACTAGATATCTGTTGTATATGGAATAAAACCCATTAACTAGATATCTGTAACAATACGTATCTGGAATAAAACCCACTAACTAGATATCTGTAACAATACGTATCTGGAATAAAACCCAGCTGTGCTAACTAAATGGAACAACACATATCTGGAATAAGACCCAGCTGTGCTAACTAAATGGAACAACACATGCCTGGAATAAAACCCAGCTGTGACAACTAGATGGAACAACATATATTTGGAATAAAACCCAGCTGTGACAACTACATGGAACAACATCCACCTAGAATGCAATCCAATTGTGGCAAACAGATAGAAAAATACATATCTGGAATAAAACCCAGCTGTGCTAACTAAATGGAAGAATACATATCTGGAATAAAATCCAGCTGTAACAAATAGATGAAACCATTTTTTGGAGAAAGAAACCCAGTGGAAATATATTAGGAATAATACTTATCTATAATCAAACAAGTGTTGGAACAATATTCATCTAAAACAAACCCCAATAGTAAAAACTCAGCGAAGTATATTTATATGGAATAAAACCCAGTGGTAAAAACTGAAACAACAAATACCTGGAATAAATACCACTGGTGAGGTATAGATGGCACAATATTTATTTAATATAAAACTCAGTATAGAAAGCTACGTTGGACAACATACATCCAAAATGAAACTCAATACAGAGAGTTTGTTTGTTTTTTGAATTTCACATAGAGCTACACGATACTGCGATAGCTGTTCGTAATTTAGCAGTAGCCTGAGAATCAAATCCACGTCGCACCAAACTTGCTCACCCTTTCAGCCAAAGGGACATAATAATGTCACGATTAATCCCACAATTAGTTGGTAAAAGAGTAGCCCAAGCGTTGGCAGTGGGTGGTAATGACTAACTGCTCTCTCTCTAGCCTTACACTGCTAAATTAGGGACGGTTAGCGCAGATAGCCCTCGTGTAGCTCTTTATGAAATTCAAGAAGAAACAAACAAATACATTCTCCTTTTGTTCGGTGCGCACATGCACACCTGGATAGTAAAGTGCGTGTTCAATGTCAGGACAGACAAAACTGAATATTGTTATAATATATTCTATGTTATCTTAGATTTATGTTCCCCATGGGACAGAGATAAGTTTTGGATTTACACATCTAAATCCGGAGTTCAATTTCCCTCAATGGAAACAGTAGAGAGCACAATGCAGCTGTAAAAGCATGTTTCTTCAAGTTACGTTCGGTCTATTCTTGTGTTTTGTGGGACTACTTTCCTAATTTTGTCATTAACGTTTTCTGTTACACTATGTAACAATTTTTTTACTTTTTCTTGTTCCTAGACAGAAAGTGTTATTTCCCAATTGCTTATGTCTGAAGTAAATGAAAAAGACCTATTTTTCTCTTTAAAATTTGTTTTTGTGACCTGGAAGTGTATAACAAAAACATGATGGAAGACAATACTTGGGAGCTGATACGTGAAAGCGATTTATATTATAGTCGCAAATTTCTAAAAACTACTCACTTCTAAACATTTTTGTATAACTTTAGTATAAATACATGTAAATCTCGATTCATAATTTGTTTTATTCAGACCTTATGTAAATGAAAATGTACAAATTTGCCCGTTTTTACATAGAAAACAGGTTAGTTTATAAATTTCATTATCCAGGTCACAAAAACAAAGTTTGAAAGGAATAATGGCCATTTTCTGTACTTTTACAACACAAGCAATTAAGAAATAACACATACTATCCAGGAACAAAATTTGTGTTATATAGTGTGTTTTTTTTTTTGTGTTACATAGCGTTATATAATACAGTTAATTCTTTAGTTATTACCGTTACTAAAGCTGTGTTGTTTTGTGCTAATATTCGACAATGTTTCCCTTTCTTATCCTTACGATAAATATATATCTCTAAATGTTTAGTGTTAAACATGTTTACTAAAAAGCTTTTGTTAGGCATATGTCAAATACCTACTTATTTAAAGTTTATTACTTGAAGAAAAGTATATTTTCTTACGTTATAAGTCAGACAGTCAATTCTGTAGCGTTTATGGTAACTGTTAACTGGGTTCATGTCCTAGTCAATAATTCATGTTAAAGACAGTGGGAGATTCCCATTAATATATATAAATATAAGCCTAACTACTTAAATAAGCATTATCATCCAGTTAAACAGACAGCTACGTTTTGTTAGCTTTTCTTTAATCTGTTGTTTGTTCTGATCGTAGCTTGATATTAGTTAAATATTTATTTGTTATTGATCAGAAAGCTACACAATAGAATATCTATCAGTCTACCGCGGGTATCGAAATCTAGTTTTTAGCGTTTAAGCCCTCCGATTTGCCGTTGAGCTAGCGGAAAGCATATCCGTTAAGTATTACAAAATATTGCCCTAGTATAGGATAACAGTGATATCAAATATTGCCCTAGTGTAGGATAAGTGATATCAAATATGTTTAGAATATCACACTCTTATCTCAGGGTCTCTTACAAAACTTGACAAATTATAGTATCAAGTATATCCGTTAAGTATAACAAAATATTGCTCTAGTATAGGATAACAGTGATATCAAATATTGCCCTAGTATAGGATAACAGTGATATCAAATATTGCCCTAGTATAGGATAACAGTGATATCAAATATTGCTCTAGTATGGGATAACAGTGATATCAAATATTGCCCTAGTGTAGGGTAACAGTGATATCAAATATTGCCCTAGTATAGGATAACAGTGATATCTCAGTTTAGAATATAACACTCTTATCTCATGGTCTCTTACAAAACTTGACAAATTATAAAAACAAAACATTGAAAAGCTTAGAACTTAACTCCATCAAAATATGCCCAGTGTTAATGGACATGTATTAAACACGTCTCTCAGTAGGAAGGGTTTCCTGACCTCTTTCTACCCGTTCCCTAACATTGTGCCCATATAATTATTTCAGGAACACTACGATTTGGGTGACATCTGTCGGACAGATAAGTAAATTAGCAGAAACACAAAGAAAACTAAGCTGTATTCAACTTTCAATTTGTATAACCGACACAGAAGCTTTCATTACTCCCTGGGGTTTGTTAGGAAACTCGTAGTTCATATGTTATCTCTATTATAAACTACAAGAAATAGTTTAAATTATCCATGTTCTCTAGTATTTTTTAAATGGTGGTCCTTTTGCTGTTGTTATTATACAAATATTTTTATTGTAAAATAAAACATTCACTTCATAATCTGTTACAACGTGATTCTTAATTACGAGCTATCACTAACAATATAAACGATATTTACGAGCCTAATTAAAGTGTTGTTTTCTCTTGCTCATAACAACTTAGAGTGTGTACATAATTTCCAACACAGTACATTTCTTCGTCTTTATATTTGTTAATAATATGTTATTATTACGTTCTTTCCTCTGTACACAAATAGAAAGAACTTTGGTGGTTTATTCCTTATGAAGTATATAAATAGATAAACAGTTAAGAAGTATATTATTACAGTACCTGAATTGACAGATAAACAAATGATTTATTATCATTACTGAATAAAAACAGAGAAGCATCCCTAGGTGTGTTTCTTTTGTTTTTTTTAATTCTCTGATTTTCTGTTTAGTTTTTGTTCGTTCATTCAAAAGCTCACTAGATGACTCTACCATCATGTTCTGGTCTTTTGTACTTTAGGCTGTTACCGAGTGACGTGTGTTGATCCCAGCCAGTCTGTTACAGAATCAAGTGATACTGTCCCTGAAGATAATCGCCAACTGTGCCTCCAGTTCCTAGATATGACAGACTGCCACTCACTGGAGGACTCCGCGCTGAAAGGGGTCGTCCGGAACTGTTCTCAGCTAACCCATCTCTTCCTTCGACGTTGTGTCCAGCTGACAGACGTGGCGGTCAAGTACGTTGCTAGTTACTGTGTGATGCTCCGGGAACTTAGTGTCAGCGACTGTTTACAGGTCACTGATTTCGGTCTTTATGAACTTGCTAAACTGGGACCTAACCTGCGGTACCTCAGTGTGGCTAAATGTCACCAAGTCTCGGACGCTGGTGTCAAGCAAATAGCACGCCACTGCTACAAGTTGCGCTACCTAAACGTCCGAGGCTGTGAGGCCGTGTCTGATGACAGCATGGAAGTGTTGTCCAGGAGCTGTCCAAGGCTCCGGGCACTAGACATCGGCAAGTGTGACGTCACAGACTACGGACTGAAGCTTTTGTCGGAGCACTGCCCGAACCTAAAGAAACTGAGCCTCAAGTCCTGCGATATGGTGACCGATAAAGGAGTCCGGGCTATCGCTTACTACTGTCGAGGTTTACAGCAGCTGAACATCCAGGACTGCGCCATCACTGCGGAAGGTTACAGAATGGTGAAGAGGTGTTGTAAGCGTTGTATAATAGAACACACCAATCCGGGCTTCTATTAAGTACATGTAAATAAACACGTGTACCGTACTGCACTGATGTCATATTTCACGTAAAATATTTGTAAATAATGTAACATTTTATCAACTAATTTGGATGTATAAAATATGATTAGTTGAGGATATCTCAGTGTAAGTTATATGAAACTTAAATCATAAAACATTACATCAGAATTAATGTCACTACTTTTATGAAACTCACTGTCAGATCATCCACAAAATAATCTTAAACAGTTGCCAACAATGAAACGTACTCAATCGGTGATGGAATTTCTATTAGTGTTATAATATAGTTAACTGTCAAAATGGGAACTATAATTAAAAAAAAAACATATCTCCGTTTTAACAATAAACACGAACACATATCTCCGTCTTAACAATAAACACGAACATGAGAGCCACACACACAGATCGTGACCTGATAAAGCGAGTAATACTAGTGAAAATTCATATAATTAACAATTTATAACGTTTTAGTTCCTGTACCTTACGTCTGTCCAAATGGCTTACAACATTTAAATTATCCATATATAATACATGTCTCTCAGAATAACAAATACATACTAAACTCACTGATACAGTTCAAGCTATCAATAGGTCTTTAATCCAGTATTAAACACATATATTACTAACAATTTGTGAACAGTAACTTTCTATTTTCTTAATGGAAGCAACTTTAGTTTGTTTTGGAATTTCGCACAAAGCTTCTCGAGGGCTATCTGTGCTAGCCGTCCCTAATTTAGCAGTGTAAGACTAGAGGGAAGGCAGCTAGTCATCACCACCCACCGCCAACTCTTGGGCTACTCTTTTACCAACGAATAGTGGGATTGACCGTCACATTATAACGCCCCCACGGCTGGGAGGGCGAGCATGTTTGGCGCGACTCGGGCGCGAACCCGCTACCCTCGGATTGCGAAGCGCACGCTTTAACGCACTAGGCCATGCCAGGCCCGGAAGCAACTTTAGATTATTATCATAGAGTTAATGTAGAAATCCACCATAACACACAACAGACTATATTCATCAGTATAGATAGATAACAAACAATGTTCATCAGTATTCCAACCATCAAACTTTAATGTAGAAAGATAACACAACAATGTTCATTAGTATCCCAACCATAAAACATTAATGTAGACAGATACCTCAGCAATGTTCATCAGTACCCCAACCATAAAATATCAATGTAGACAGATAACACAACAATGTTCATTAGTATCCCAACCATCAAACTTTAATGTAGATAGATAACTCAACAATGTTCATCAGTACCCCAACCATAAAACATTAATGTAGACAGATAACACAACAATGTTCATTAGTATCCCAACCATAAAACATTAATGTAGACAGATAACACGACAATGTTCATCGGTATCCAAACCATCAAACTCTACTGTGGATAGATAAGAGAACAATGTTCATCAGTATCCCAACCATCAAACTCTACTGTAGATAGATAACACAACAATGTTCATCAGTATCCCAACCATCAAACTTTACTGTAGATAGATAACACAACAATGTTCATCAGTATCCCAACCATTAATCTCTACTGTGGATAGATAACACAACAATGTTCATCAGTATCCCAACCATCAAACTCTACTGTAGATAGATAACACAACAATGTTCATCAGTATCCCAACCATCAAACTTTACTGTAGATAGATAACACAACAATGCTCATCAGTATCCCAACCATTAATCTCTACTGTGGATAGATAACACAACAATGTTCATCAGTATCCCAACCATCAAACTCTACTGTAGATAGATAACACAACAATGTTCATCAGTATCCCAACCATCAATCTTCTCTATAAATATAGCAATTATGTTTATAAGTTTTCAATCCAGCACACAATTAAAACTTCAGTAAATTATAGAAGACAATGGGAAGTTACAGAGTGGAAACCGTGATAACATAAGAGATGTTTCTAGAGACACGAGTTCAGATCC
Organism: Tachypleus tridentatus; assembly: GCF_004210375.1. Lineage (NCBI taxonomy): Eukaryota > Metazoa > Arthropoda > Merostomata > Xiphosura > Limulidae > Tachypleus > Tachypleus tridentatus. The sequence continues at coordinate 22,805,258 of NW_027467777.1, forward strand.
ACATGTTACAGACATGTCGTTTAACTACCTGTGATAAATAACGTGTATTGTTTATTTGTATGATTGATTGATAGAAATATGATGCTTATTTTTAAAACCATGTTACATTTTTAAACATAGAAGAATTTCAAACTTCTATATTTAAATAGTTTGTGAGACATACAAAGTTAAATATCTGAATTATGAGAGAATTTTCCATTATATTATACTTAAAAGTGTTTCTTATAACATTTTAAAAGGACTGAATTGAATTAGTAAGAACTAAAAGCTGGTAATGTTTAATCGCTAAAAACTGAACCTGAAAAGTAAGAATTCTAAAGTTGTGACCCACACATACAACACTGTTCACCTGTAAAACGGTGACATAACAGAATACGTGTTGTTCGCACTCATTATCTGTTTATTAATGCATTTTGAGCATGTTACTCGTATGTTTCTTACAAATATTCATATTTATATTGAAACAATTTCAGATTCAATATTCTTCCACATCATCCTGTAGGACTCGACAACACTCGCCCTGAAACAAATAGTTTGGCACGTTTATTACATATAATATTGAAGAAACAAAGAAAACGTTCATAAACAACTCAATAAATTAGTTTTATGATGGGTAATAGAATAACTTACTTAATATGAACAGTAGTGTAGTCAGTAGAGAAGTGACAACTTAATATGAACAGCAGTCTAGTCAGTAGAGAAGTAACAACTTAATTTGAACAGTGGTGTAGTCAGTAGAGAAGTGACAACTTAATATGAACAGCAGTCTAGTCAGTAGAGAAGTAAAAACTTAATTTGAACAGTAGCACAGTCTGTAGAGAAGTGACAACTTAATATGAACAGTGGTGTAGTCAGTAGAGAAGTGACAACTTAATATGAACAGCAGTCTAGACAGTAGAGAAGTAACAACTTAATTTGAACAGTAGCACAGTCTGTAGAGAAGTAACAACTTAATATGAACAGCAGTCTAGTCAGTAGAGAAGTAACAACTTAATTTGAACAATAGCACAGTCAGTAGAGAAGTGACAACTCAATATGAACAGTAGTGTAGTCAGTAGAGAAGTGACAACTTAATATGAACAGCAGTCTACTCAGTAGAGAAGTAACAACTTAATTTGAACAGTGGTGTAGTCAGTAGAGAAGTAACAACTTAATATGAACAGCAGTGTAGTCAGTAGAGAAGTAACAACTTAATATGAACAGTAGTGTAGTCAGTAGAGAAGTAACAACTTAATTTGAACAGTAGCACAGTCAGTAGAGAAGTGACAACTCAATATGAACAGTAGTGTAGTCAGTAGAGAAGTAACAACTTAATTTGAACAGTAGCACAGTCAGTAGAGAAGTGACAACTCAGTATGAACAGTAGTGTAGTCAGTAGAGAAGTAACAACTTAATTTGAACAGTAGTGTAGTCAGTAGAGAAGTAACAACTTAATATGAACAGCAGTCTAGTCAGTAGAGAAGTAACAACTTAATTTGAACAGTAGCACAGTCTGTAGAGAAGTGACAACTCAATATGAACAGTAGTGTAGTCTGTAGACAAGTAACAACTCAATATCAACAGTAGTGTAGTCAGTAGAGAAGTGACAACTCAATATCAACAGTAGTGTAGTCAGTAGAGAAGTGACAACTCAATATGAACAGTAATGTAGTCAGTAGAGAAGTAACAACTCAATATGAACAGTAATGTGGTCAGTATACAAGTAACAACTCAATATGAACAGTAGTGTAGTCAGTAGAGAAGTAACAACTCAATATGAACAGTAGTGTAGTCTGTAGAGAAGTAACAACTCAATATGAACAGTAGTGTAGTCAGTATACAAGTAACAACTCAATATGAACAGTAGTGTAGTCAGTAGACAAGTAACAACTCAATATGAACAGTAGTGTAGTCTGTAGAGAAGTGACAACTCAATATGAACAGTAGTGTAGTCTGTAGACAAGTAACAACTCAATATGAACAGTAGTGTAGTCAGTAGAGAAGTAACAACTTAATTTGAACAGTAGCACAGTCAGTAGAGAAGTGACAACTCAATATGAACAGTAGTGTAGTCAGTAGAGAAGTAACAACTTAATTTGAACAGTAGTGTAGTCAGTAGAGAAGTAACAACTTAATTTGAACAGTAGCACAGTCTGTAGAGAAGTGACAACTCAATATGAACAGTAGTGTAGTCTGTAGACAAGTAACAACTCAATATCAACAGTAGTGTAGTCAGTAGAGAAGTGACAACTCAATATCAACAGTAGTGTAGTCAGTAGAGAAGTGACAACTCAATATGAACAGTAATGTAGTCAGTAGAGAAGTAACAACTCAATATGAACAGTAGTGTAGTCTGTAGACAAGTAACAACTCAATATGAACAGTAGTGTAGTCAGTAGAGAAGTGACAACTCAATATGAACAGTAGCTTAGTCTGTAGACAAGTAACAACTCAATATGAACAGTAGTGTAGTCTGTAGACAAGTAACAACTCAATATGAACAGTAGTGTAGTCAGTAGAGAAGTGACAACTCAATATGAACAGTAGCATAGTCTGTAGACAAGTAACAACTTAATATGAACAGTAGCATAGTCTGTAGACAAGTGACAACTTAATATGAACAGTAGCATAGTCTGTAGACAAGAGACAAGTTAATATGAACAATATTGTAGTCAGTAGAGAAATATCAATAGTTAACTTTACATGAACTGTCTGTGACACACAATGTAGCATGATAATAATAATAGTATGTAAGAAAAGATAAAAGTTAGTGTTTTTAATAACCTAAAACATATTTTCCTTAATCAATGTAAGTTTAAAATGGTTTAACTCACTGAAATACAACTTCACCGCTAAAACCAGAGGCTGGTGTCCAAACTGAGGTTACTGTGTTTTTTCTAGTTTTACTAGAATGAGTTAGCGAATTCTGAAATTATAACCAATCTTATTATAATTTCTTTGCTGTATTTTAAATACTGTATGTACAGAATATGAAGATTTTATCAAAGTCAAGATTAGCAATATCAAATACAAAAACACCCTTGTAAACAGAAAATCAATAGTAGTTTTGATGTTTATAAACAATAGAAACCAAGTATTGACTTTAAATCTAGTAATTTTCACGTTTCTAAACAATAGATTAAAACTGAGTACTGACTTTAAATCTGGTAATTTTGATGTTTCAAAATGATAGTTTGAAAACTATCAGCTTAAAACAGACTTTTTACTTTTCATCTAGTAATGTTGTTGTTTTTAACCAAAAGCTTAAAAACAGACTATTTACTTTTAATCTAGTAATGTTGTTGTTTCTAGACAATATCTTAAAAACAAACTATTTACTTTTAATCTACTTATGTTGTTGTTTTTAAACAAAAGTTGAAAACAGAATATTTACTTTTAGTCTAGTAATGTTGTTGTTTCTAAACAAAAGCTTAAAAACAGACTTTTTACTTTTCATCTAGTTATGTTGTTGTTTCTAAACAAAAGCTTAGAAACAGACTATTTACTTTTAATATAGTAATGTTGTTGTTTCTAAACAAAAGCTTAAAAACAGACTATTTACTTTTAATATAATAATGTTGTTGTTTTTAAACAAAAGCTTAAAAACAGACTATTTACTTTTCATCTAATAATGTTGTTGTTTCTAAACAAAAGCTTAAAACAGACTTTTTACTTTTAATCTAGTAATGTTGTTGTTTTTAAACAAAAGCTTAAAAACAGACTATTTACTTTTAATATAGTAATGTTGTTGTTTCTAAACAAAAGCTTAAAAACATACTATTTACTTTTCATCTAGTAATGTTGTTGTTTCTAGACAATATCTTAAAAACAGGCTATTTACTTTTAATCTAGTAACGTTGTTGTTTCTAAACAAAAGCTTAAAACAGACTTTTTACTTTTAATCTAGTAATGTTGTTGTTTTTAAACAAAAGCTTAAAAACAGACTATTTACTTTTAATCTAGTAATGTTGTTGTTTCTAAACAAAAGCTTAAAACAGACTTTTTACTTTTAATCTAGTAATGTTGTTGTTTTTAAACAAAAGCTTAAAAACAGACTATTTACTTTTAATATAGTAATGTTGTTGTTTCTAAACAAAAGCTTAAAAACATACTATTTACTTTTCATCTAGTAATGTTGTTGTTTCTAGACAATATCTTAAAAACAGGCTATTTACTTTTAATCTAGTAATGTTGTTGTTTCTAGACAATATCTTAAAAACAGACTATTTACTTTTAATCTAGTAAAGTTGTTGTTTCTAGACAATATCTTAAAAACAGGCTATTTACTTTTAATCTAGTAATGTTGTTGTTTCTAAACAAAAGCTTAAAAACATACTATTTACTTTTCATCTAGTAATGTTGTTGTTTCTAGACAATATCTTAAAAACAGGCTATTTACTTTTAATCTAGTAATGTTGTTGTTTCTAAACAAAAGCTTAAAAACATACTATTTACTTTTCATCTAGTAATGTTGTTGTTTCTAGACAATATCTTAAAAACAGGCTATTTACTTTTAATCTAGTAATGTTGTTGTTTCTAGACAATATCTTAAAAAGAGAATATGAAATTTAACCTTTGAGAACCTGTTTCAATATTAGAAACACTATTATTGAGAACATCTTTCGAGGTAATTGTAGCTATAATCCCAACAAGTTCGAGCCTATTTCATATTAATAAAATATTTGAATCACTACCATTTAAAATCGTTTTAAAATATCTGCTAGTCCATACCTCTTTCCCCCCTCCACAATTCATTGTATTTACTCCAGTCATAGTTGAGAATTTTCCATTGAGGATTACACTGGTGTCTGAACTTAGCCTCGCCTGGATCAGTAGTCCTTTGAAAGGGACACCTCCTCCATCAAGGGTTACTAAGTAAGAAATGTCATTTGAAGTAAAACACAGAAGTGTTACTGGTAGTATCCAGTACTTGAACTGGAAATTTACGTAATTTGTTTAGTCTTAAAAAAACATTGATATGGTAAATCAGAAATAATTGTGGTTAAAAATTACATCTCAAGTTTTGTTAAAATGAACTATATATCTATCTTTCTTGTTTTCTTAGTTTTAAATATTCTGTCCCTCAGTTTTACCATTCTACATAGTATCAAAGAATTGAAATTGATTATCCAATTTTTAAATTATACCAAAAATATGAGTTAATGAATACGTTAGCATGGCAGTCAGTTGAGAGATTTAAGTTATAGAAAATCAAATATGGATTTCGTACATTATAAAACAATTTAACAAATCAAAGAATAATTAATGTATTTTACAGATAAAGATTAAGAACAGTTTGTTAAGTAAAACAGTTTGAAATGATGGTTAGATTATAAATAATTTAGAGAATAACCTGATAGTCATATTCAGTAATTTTAAAGCCTAGCCCCCTAGTGGCACAGTAGTATACCTGGGGGTCTTATACTTCTGGAAACTGAGCCTGGCCCCCTAGTGGCACAGTAGTATACCTGGGGGTCTTATACTGCTGGAAACTGAGCCTGGCCCCCCAATGGCACAGTAGTATACCTGGGGGTCTTATACTGCTGGAAACTGAGCCTAGCCCCCAGTGGCACAGTAGTATACCTGGGGGTCTTATACTTCTGGAAACTGAGATTTTTCGATGCACATTGTGGGGAGAGCACCCACAGCCCTTTTGTGTATCTTTGTGCATAATATCAAAATAAACAACAATGTATGACGTCATATTTTAATTTCTTTAATGGACTTCAGTTGAGAAATCATTTCGTAGAACTTGAATATATTTTTGTAAACCTTCTCATGTCAACCCATTTGAAATAACTCAGGTCAATATTCAATTACTTTTTTCCTGTAGGAGAGGGGTTTGTTTACACTAACAACGATTCTTCAGTGTTTCTTTGTGTTAAAACAAACAAATATTATTCGAACTCACATCAGTAATGCACCTTATCGATCCATTTTTAAAACCAAACCACATCGAGCTATTTGTCAACCTTGAGGTAGCGTAAGGGAGGTCAGACAAAACAACAACTATGGCAAGTATTTGGTTTCAAGGAGAGGTATTCCACTTTCTAAACTGAGGTATTCATGGGTATAGATTTGGTTTCAAGGAGAAGTATTCCGCTTTCCAAACTGAGCTATTCATGGGTATAGATTTGGTTTCAAGGAGAGGTATTCCACTTTCTAAACTGAGGTATTCATGGGTATAGATTTGGTTTCAAGGAGAGGTATTCCACTTTTTTAAACTGAGGTATTCATGGGTATAGATTTGGTTTCAAGGAGAGGTATTCCACTTTCCAAACTGAGGTATTCATGGGTATAGATTTGGTTTCAAAGAGAGGTATTCCACTTTCCAAACTGAGGTATTCATGGGTATAGATTTGGTTTCAAGGAGAGGTATTCCACTTTCCAAACTGAGGTATTCATGGGTATAGATTTGGTTTCAAGGAGAGGTATTCCACTTTCCAAACTGAAGTATTCATGGGTATAGATTTGGTTTCAAGGAGAGGTATTCCACTTTCTAAACTGAGGTATTCATGGGTATAGATTATCTCCCTGCATCCCGCTCGCGAATAAATGTTTGAAAAACTAAGGCATTAACTTTATTTGGCGACGTAAAAAATTCTGTTACTACCTGTTGCAAGATTTGATTTAGTAAATGTCAGTAGTACAGACTTGACGTCTGTTAATAATTACAATACAGATTGTTCCGAAGTGACACACTGCTAGAAATCAGTAAATCGTTCAGGTATTGTTTATTGTTTGCCTAAAATGTATGGAAAAAAATTTCCTTTGGGACCAACGGTTATTAAATTTGGAATTTTCAGTCATTATATTGAGGTTATTTAAGAAAACAGTTTTGAGCTTTCTCGTGAAATACAATAGTTGGCGTTTGAAGAACATTCACTTCGTTGCTTTGATAAAGAGCCGTTATATAAATATACAAGTACCTTAAGAGGAAACATTACAGTGGAATATTCATCTGTTTTACAACGATGCTATTACAGAATCTGTGTATTTGAACATACTTAACTTGATTAACAAAGAACAGAATTTTCTTCTAAATGGAAACTGTATTATCACTGGCTTGACAGCTTAGCTACGGGTTCAAGATTGACGCCATCTTTATCCAAGCTATTTCTCACGTACGATAATGGTTGGAATATAACAATACAGACATCTTTACAGGAAAGATCAGTTGGTGATATCTTCACTGTCTCAGAGCTTCCAAGTTAGTTTAACAGTGGGCATAGTAGCGTAAAGTCTATAATCACAAGGATGTCGTTCTTGGACATTTCAGTTACTAGCAACAATGACCTAAATGAAGTGTATCATAGGAAGTGTTTCCAGACGTCTATTTCAACTCTCTATTTTTCATTCAAATAACGTCTAGCCTAAAGTTTATTTCATCGTATATGAAAAATATATAAATAGCTCATACGAAGTCTTGGATAACATCAGATATTTCTTAGGTGATTTTATAATTTCTATAATTATTAAAATAAGCAGTGGTGGATTTAAGGTTGTGTGGGCACTATATCCCATGTAATTTTACATAGAATAAAGTTACCAATGAGCCCCCATTAAGACCATGGGCCCTGGGGCTGAGCCTCCCTCTAGCCCCTACCTAAATACGTCACTGGAAATAAGCGCCATAATCACTATTAATTCTTCGAGTTAGAAATGCTAGTAACGTATAACTTAATAGTTTGGTTATGTGTAGTTTGAGGTAATACATTATAAAGTTTCGTAAAATAAAAATCATTTATAACACGTAACTCAAGGGCAAACTCCGGCTGACAAAATTAGGAAGAAGTGTATAACTCACACACCAGCTAGCAATCAACTTTAACTGTATTAATAAATAATTGTACATTACCATCAAGTGAATGAGATAACAGAAACTTTGCATTGTCGTGACGACAATAAAGAATAGCGTAAAAATGTAGCTACTATCATAATGTATCAGTAGGTCAAAAGGTATTGGAAAAACTGAATATCTTAAACACAGAAGGAAACACGTTTGTTTTATAGAAACTGACAGTCAAAAGGACAGAAGGAAACACGTTTGTTTTATAGAAACCGACAGTCAAAAGGACAGAAGGAAACACGTTTGTTTTATAGAAACCGACAGTCAAAAGGACAGAAGGAAACACGTTTGTTTTATAGAAACCGACAGTCAAAAGGACAGAAGGAAACACGTTTGTTTTATCGAAACCGACAATCAAAAGGACAGAAGGAAACACGTTTGTTTTATAGAAACCGACAGTCAAAAGGACAGAAGGAAACGCGTTTGTTTTATAGAAACCGACAGTCAAAAGAACAGAAGGAAACACGTTTGTTTTATAGAAACCGACAGTCAAAAGAACAGAAGGAAACACGTTTGTTTTATAGAAACCGACAGTCAAAAGAACAGAAGGAAACACGTTTGTTTTATAGAAATCGATAATCCAAAGGACAGAAGAAAACGCAATTTTTGTATTTTTGTAACATTTTGGATATATAGATATTTAATCTCAATTTTACCAATACTGAGAGATTACAGGAATATAACTAAACAATTAAAACTGAAGAAAAGACTTTTCAAGATCTTCTGTAAATGTAATTCTACAAAAATGCATATTCTAATTGAGGAAAAGTTAGAACACCCCCACATTTATTCCCACTTAAAATGGCTCACATGATTAGATGATCGTCACTCAGCATTTTGAATTAGGCTTGCCCTATTTAAACCTCAGACATTTAGTATGGTGTGCTCCTGACTGTTGAAGTGAGAGTGAGCACCATGGTGAGAGTAAACGAGCTGTCTGAGGCCTTCAGAAAGAAAATTGTAGCACCTTATAACTCTGGTAAGGGATTTAAAAAGATCCCAAAAGATTTTGAAATAAGCCATTCCACTGTCCGGAAAATAGTCAACAAGTGGAGGGCTTTCAAAACAACTGACAACATGCTCAGGTTTGGTCGTCAAAGCAAGTTCACCCCGAGAGCAGACCGCAAGATGCTAAAAGAGGTCTCCAAACACCCTAGCATGTTATTACGGGACCTACAGCAGGCTCTGGCTACTGTTGATGTGAACGTGCATCCCTCTACAATCAGAAAGAGACTGCACAAGTTTAACTTGCATGGGAGGTGTGCAAGGAGGAAACGTTTGCTCTCTAAGAGAAACATCAAGGCCAGACTGAAGTTTGCCAGATAGAATGTAGACAAAGATTAGGACTTCTGGAATAATGTTCTTTGGAAAGATGAGTCCAAAATTGAATTATCTGGACACTAGAACAGAGGACATGTTTGGCGTAAACCAAGTACAGCATTCCAGGAAAAGAACCTCATACCAACTGTGAACTATGGAAGTGGAAGTGTCATGGTCTGGGACTGCTTTGCTGCAGCAGGACCTGGACAGCTCACAATCATAGAATCCACCATGAATTCTACTGTGTATCAGAGGGTGCTTGAGGATCATGTGAGACCACCTGTAAGAAAATTAAAGCTGAAGCAGAACTGGACCCTGCAACACAACAATGACCAAAAACATACCAGTAAATCCACCAAGGACTGGCTGAAAACTAAGAAATATAGAGTCCTGGAATGGCCGAGTCAAAGACCAGATCTTAATCCTATTGAGATGCTGTGGGGTGACTTGAAACGGGATGTACATGCAAGAAACCCCTCAAACATCTCACAGCTAAAAGAATTCTGCATTGAGTAGTGGAGAAAGGTTTCTTCAGACCGATGTCAAAGACTGATAGATGGCTACAAGAAGCGTTTCACTGCAATTATTTCAGCCAAAGGGGGTAACACTAGCTATTAGGGGGTAGGGTGTCCTCACTTTACACATGACTATATATAGAATGTCACATATTTTTCACATGACTGTATATATAGAAAGTCACATATTTTTCACATGACTGTATATATAGAAAGTCACATATTTTTCACATGACTGTATATATAGAAAGTCACATATTTTTCACATGACTGTATATATAGAAAGTCACATATTTTTCACATGACTGTATATATAGAATGTCACATATTTTTCACATGACTGCATATATAGAATGTCACATATTTTTCACATGACTGTATATATAGAATGTCACATATTTTTCACATGACTGTATATATAGAATGTCACATATTTTTCACATGACTGTATATATAGAATGTCACATATTTTTCACATGACTGTATATATAGAAAGTCACATATTTTTCACATGACTGTATATATAGAATGTCACATATTTTTCACATGACTGCATATATAGAATGTCACATATTTTTCACATGACTGTATATATAGAATGTCACATACTGTATATATTTCACATGACTGTATATATAGAATGTCACATATTTTTCACATGACTGTATATATAGAATGTCACATATTTTTCACATGACTGTATATATAGAATGTCACATATTTTTCACATGACTGTATATATAGAATGTCACATATTTTTCACATGACTGTATATATAGAATGTCACATATTTTTCATATGACTGTATATATAGAATGTCACATATTGTCACGAAACTTTTCTTTACATCATAATCTCTAGGACAGGTGGAATAGGTTCCTGAACAGGAATAATGATTACAATACTGCAGGTGGAATAGGTTCCTGAACAGGAATAATGATTACAATACTGCAGGTGGAATAGGTTCCTGAACAGGAATAATGATTACAATACTGCAGGTGGAATAGGTTCCTGAACAGGAATAATGATTACAATACTGCAGGTGGAATAGGTTCCTGAACAGGAATAATGATTACAATACTGCAGGTGGAATAGGTTCCTGAACAGGAATAATGATTACAATACTGCAGGTGGAATAGGTTCCTGAACAGGAATAATGATTACAATACTGCAGGTGGAATAAATTCCTGAACAGGAATAATGATTACAATACTGCAGGTGGAATAGGTGCCTGAACAGGAATAATGATTACAATACTGATAATAAATTTAGATGTTCCAGTGAGCAGTTTATTGAAGAAAGGCAATAGGTCAACCAACGACTGGCTACTATACTGTGAGAAGATGGATCAGAGAATGATAAGACTAGTTATTGTAATGAAAAGAGATTGATCAGAGAGTTATAAAACCGGTTATTATACTAAGAGAATATGGATCAGTGAATGATAAGACTGGTTATTGTAATGAGAAGAGATTGATCAGAGAGTTATAAAACCGGTTATTATACTAAGAGAATATGGATCAGTGAATGATAAGACTGGTTATTGTAATGAGAAGAGACTGATCAGAGAGTTATAAAACCGGTTATTATACTAAGAGAATATAGATCAGTGAATGATAAGACTTGTTATTGTAATGAGAAGAGATTGATCAGAGAGTTATAAAACCGGTTATTATACTAAGAGAATATAGATCAGTGAATGATAAGACTGGTTATTGTAATGATCAGAGAGTTATAAAACCGGTTATTATACTAAGAGAATATAGATCAGTGAATGATAAGACTGGTTATTGTAATGAGAAGAGATTAATCAGAGAGTTATAAAACCGGTTATTATACTAAGAGAATATAGATCAGTGAATGATAAGACTGGTTATTGTAATGAGAAGAGATTAATCAGAGAGTTATAAAACCGGTTATTATACTAAGAGAATATGGATCAGTGAATGATAAGACTTGTTATTGTAATGAGAAGAGATTGATCAGAGAGTTATAAGGCCGGTTATTATACTGAGAGAAGCTGGAACAGAGAGTTATAAGACCGGTTATTATAATGAGAAGAGATTGATCAAAGAATTATAAGACTGGCTATTAATTTGAGGGAAGATTGATCAGAAAGATATAAAACTGTATTTATAAGGGAAGATGGATCAGAAAGTGATAGGTTTTTACTAAAGGGAATGGTATTTAGGTCGAGCTGACGGATGTCGTCATATTAACAAGCAACACACAGATTTACTGGTAGAAAGTGTTTTATCCTTTTGATACGACAGTCTTGTCTCTCGTTATGTTATTCTTATAGACCCGAACTGGTAGAAAGTGTTTTATCCTTTTGATACGACAGTCTTGTCTCTCGTTATGTTATTCTTATAGACCCGAACTGGTAGAAAGTGTTTTATCCTTTTGATACGACAGTCTTGTCTCTCGTTATGTTATTCTTATAGACCCGAACTGGTAGAAAGTGTTTTATCCTTTTGATACGACAGTCTTGTCTCTCGTTATGTTATTCTTATAGACCCGAACTGGTAGAAAGTGTTTTATCCTTTTGATACGACAGTCTTGTCTCTCGTTATGTTATTCTTATAGACCCGAACTGGTAGAAAGTGTTTTATCCTTTTGATACGACAGTCTTGTCTCTCGTTATGTTATTCTTATAGACCCGAACTGGTAGAAAGTGTTTTATCCTTTTGATACGACAGTCTTGTCTCTCGTTATGTTATTCTTATAGACCCGAACTGGTAGAAAGTGTTTTATCCTTTTGATACGACAGTCTTGTCTCTCGTTATGTTATTCTTATAGACCCGACTTTTCGAATGGAAACACTAAAATTGAGTATAGATGAAAGTCAAATCGTCTCTTCATGAACAAATAAATACATAACACAGAAGAATAAAAGATCTACCTGCAGGTAAGTTTCTGTAAAGTTGTGTTGACAAAGCAAACATTTTTTTAGGGTTTCTTTTACCATTTATAGAAGGTGCGGTTTGATATTCACAAACTGGATTTTGACCAACAGTTGATAATATGTTTGTAGCTTAAAGTTTTACACTTATCAAAGCATTTGCTCCATTACATATTCAAGCCGTCATCAAATGTTCATAGTACAATATGCTTGAAATGAAACTATAAATACAATCTTTCTTTCTTACCAGTTACAGTGTTGTCCGCATTTTTTACTGCTGTCAAGGAAAACGGAGGGTCGAACTTTGGACAGGAACACCATGCTGGGGAGTCATGTCGTTACAAGAAATGCTTGGGGCTCCTCTGCTGTATCCATGGGTAGGGGGTGTTCCCAACCCAATTAAGACACCCAGTACAAGATACGATGTAAAACTCCTCATTTCTTTCTAATGCAAAATGAAACGTCGAATTATAAATTCCAATATCTATAAGTTCACACATATTTTAACACGAAGAATACAAGCATCAGTACAATGTCTGCAAGTTCACACACATATTTAACACAAAGAATACAAGCATCAGTACAATATCTGCAAGTTTACACACATATTTAACACAAAGAATACAAGCATCAGTACAATGTCTGCAAGTTCACACACATATTTAACACAAAGAATACAAGCATCAGTACAATGTCTGCAAGTTCACACACATATTTAACACAAATAATACAAGCGTCAGTACAATGTCTATCAGTTCACACACATTTTAACACGAATAATATCTCGTTATTTTATTATTAAACTAATAACAACTGTGAAACACAGTTCAGTTTGCTGTAATTCTAGAAATTAAAGAATTTTCAAAGTAATTTGTTTTCTATAACAAAGCCGCAATGGGCTATCTGCGGTGTCCACCGAGGATAATCGAACCCCAAATTTTAGCATTGTATGTATTTAGACTCACTGCTGTCCCACCGGGGGACAGTTTTTAAAATTACAAAATGCCATTAAGAATATATTTTTCTCATTAATTAGCTTTATTCAACAAACATATTTAACTACGTTATGAATTATTTATTAAGAATAAAGCCATACAATGAAATCAATATTCATCCGGAATCACACAAACACTCCAGTGTTTTCAATATTTCACCAAACATCCATTCTGAATCACACAAACTGGTCCGGAAAACAATCTTTAGTTTTCAATATTCATCCGGAATCACACAAACACTCCAGTTTTTAAAACGTTCACGTACGATATATTTAAAGTTTAATATCACGAATACGTGTCGTTACATACAAAAATATATTTATAAATACGAGAACGTATGAATGAAACTTTACTGTTTAAAAATACTAAAATCTACACATGAGAAAGACCGTTAAACACCTACTTTAGGGTTTTTGTTTCTCGATTGTACCTGGCACCACAACTTAGGTCTAGGTTTCCTCCAAATAAGTCACTCTTTGTTCTTTACGACAGTTATATATGGTACTATCATTTTGCACCTGAATATTCACAAACTGATAAATTAAAATCATTTATTGGTTGAAAATAGGTCATCTGTTTCGTTTACTTTCCTTGAACTTTAGTCAACAAAGTTATATGGTAACATATCTGCTTTTTTATCATTTGAAGGAGTACACTATGTAGAAAAAAACAGTAATATATAAACACCAGTCCATAAAGGCCGTATTTCTGTTAATATGTGTCAGGAATGCTGGGAGGCGGGTTCTTTAGAGTGGGTGTGTTTGAATTTTTAACGATAAATTTCAACAATAAACGGACAGCACTTATTCCATTTGTTTAAAAATAATATATTTCAAACTATTTGTACAAATTAACAAAACTTTGTTACACTACTGGTTATCACAGTTGTATCCAGGTCTTTAACAACTGTCTCCTTTTCGGTAAAGTCTACATAAGCGGGTCCAGTTCTTTTAGAATATCCCTTGTCAAGGTAAATTATTCTCCTATATCTTTGTTATTACAATATAAGCTATGATACTTTCACTTTAAAAATCGCTAGTTACGTCTAAACTCACATGCAATCTAACATCATATTTTTCATTTTCACAAACTACATCAGTTAGGAAGGTCAAAATGTTGTTCTCTCCTTATCAATAAGTGTTAATACCCATACCAGACGTTCTGAGATACATTTTTATTTCAAATGGGTTTCTCGTCATCAAGAATTGCTGCACAACATATGATTCCTAAACAGTGAAGTGTTATCGCTTCTAATAAGACTGAATTTAACAATCTTGTCAGATTTAAATGAAAAAGTCGTGTATAAACAACAGTTCATATGAATGCAAATAATATCGACTTTCTGACTGCAGGTGTTTAATGTTTTGTACAGATTCGAGTTTTCATGGACTAACGTTCAATAAATCACTTAGAATAATCAGTTCTACATTATTAGATATTAATCACTAAGAATAATCAGTTCTAGTTTATTAGATATTAATCACTCAGGATAATCAGTCCCAGTTTATTATATATTAATTTGTTTTATTTTTTAGTGAAATAAACTTCCCTCAGTCATCAGATACACGATAATCTGTTATAATTTAGTAAACAAACTACACTAATCATTTTGTATTGGTAATAAAACACATATTAACAATATACAATAACAACTAGCATACTATTCAGAGTCAGGTTAGCAGTGAAACACATCATAACAACATACCATATTCAACTAATAAACTAGTCAGAGTCAGGTTAGCAGTGAAACACATCATAACAACATACCATAGTCAACTAATAAACTACTCAGAGTCAGGTTAGCAGTGAAACACATCATAACAACATACCATAGTCAACTAATAAACTACTCAGAGTCAGGTTAGCAGTGAAACACATCATAACAACATACCATAGTCAACTAATAAAAGAGTCAGAGTCAGGTTAGCAGTGAAACACATCATAACAACATACCATAGTCAACTAATAAACTAGTCAGAGTCAGGTTAGCAGTGAAACACATCATACCAACATACCATAGTCAACTAATAAACTAGTCAGAGTCAGGTTAGCAGTGAAACACATCATAACAACATACCGTAGTTAACTAATAAACTAGTCAGAGTCAGGTTAGCAGTGAAACACATCATAACAACATACCATAGTCAACTAATAAACTAGTCAGAGTCAGGTTAGCAGTGAAACACATCATAACAACATACCATAGTCAACTAATAAACTGGTCAGAGTCAGGTTAGCAGTGAAACACATCATAACAACATACTATAATCAACTAATAAACTACTCAGAGTCAGGTTAGCAGTGAAACACATCATAACAACATACCATAGTCAACTAATAAACTAGTCAGAGTCAGGTTAGAAGTGAAACACATCATAACAACATACCGTAGTCAACTAATAAACTAGTCAGAGTCAGGTTAGCAGTGAAACACATCATAACAACATACCATAGGCAACTAATAAACTACTCAGAGTCAGGTTAGCAGTGAAACACATCATAACAACATACCGTAGCCAACTAATAAACTAGTCAGTCACATTAGCAGTGAAACATTTTAAAACAGACACTGTAGCAAACTGTCATAGTAGTCAGCTTTAAACTTTATATAACATCAGCGAAAAAATAACCAACATTTGGAAAAAACTTAAAAAAAAATATTCCAGTAAACGCCAAATTTACTTAAAAACCAGGCACAAAACTAAAGTCCATACTATGAAAAAATTACACTGACAAACACAACACCAACATAATTTATAAAATACAGTGTAACAACTGCCACAACTTCTATATTGGAGAAACAAGTAGAAAAATGGAAAACAGATTCACAGAACATAAAAAGTCACCTTCACACGTTTTTGAACACTGCAAATCAAATAAACACAACATAACCATAGAAAACACCCATATATTAAGTAGGGAAACAAACATAAAATCAAATAAGCCCCACTTATACAGCAACTAAAACCAAAATAAAGAAACATCTTTATACCTATACTAATTAATAACCTAACATCCAACTGCAACGCCCCTTACAATTTCGTACTCCTTTATACTCTCGTCCCTAAGATGTGCCCGGCAACGGTCAGTTGCAAACTATCTCTTTTGCTAACCTAACGATGACCCAGGAAGGTCGAAACATTGTTCTCTGCTTACCAATGAAAGAGTAAATACCCATACCAGCCGTTTTGAGATACATTTTAAGTCAGAGACGGATTATTTTTTCAAATATATACTACTAAACTACAAGTTTGTAGTCAGACTATTAGATGTGTATTAGTTTCATTATAGTGGTCAACCATATAATACTCAGTCCTATCTTTGTCACATATGTATATTACACAGATATAACATTTGTCAGAAATATATTAGTAAAGTAGTCAATCAGGCATGTATGTTGTACAAATGTGTCAGTAAAGTAGTAAACCAGCAACGCATGTTGTACAGATGTATTAGTAAAGTAGTACCAGCAACGCATGTTGTACAGATGTATTAGTAAAGTAGTCAACCAGGCATGTATGTTGTACAGATGTGTCAGTAAAGTAGTCAACCAGGCATGTATGTTGTACAAATGTGTCAGTAAAGTAGTAAACCAGCAACGCATGTTGTACAGATGTATTAGTAAAGTAGTCAACCAGGCATGTATGTTGTACAGATGTGTCAGTAAAGTAGTCAACCAGGCATGTATGTTGTACAAATGTGTCAGTAAAGTAGTAAACCAGCAACGCATGTTGTACAGATGTATTAGTAAAGTAGTCAACCAGGCATGTATGTTGTACAGATGTGTCAGTAAAGTAGTCAACCAGGCATGTATGTTGTACAGATGTGTCAGTAAAGTAGTCAACCAGCAATGCATGTTATACAGATGCGTCAGTAAAGTAGTCAACCAGCAACGCATGCTGTACAGATGTATTAGTAAAGTAGTCAACCAGGCATGTATGTTGTACAAATGTGTCAGTAAAGTAGTAAACCAGCAACGCATGTTTTACA
This sequence comes from Tachypleus tridentatus, assembly GCF_004210375.1. NCBI lineage: Eukaryota > Metazoa > Arthropoda > Merostomata > Xiphosura > Limulidae > Tachypleus > Tachypleus tridentatus. The sequence continues at coordinate 22,822,808 of NW_027467777.1, forward strand.
GATGTATTAGTAAAGTAGTCAACCAGGCATGTATGTTGTACAGATGTGTCAGTAAAGTAGTCAACCAGGCATGTATGTTGTACAAATGTGTCAGTAAAGTAGTAAACCAGCAACGCATGTTGTACAGATGTATTAGTAAAGTAGTCAACCAGGCATGTATGTTGTACAGATGTGTCAGTAAAGTAGTCAACCAGGCATGTATGTTGTACAGATGTGTCAGTAAAGTAGTCAACCAGCAATGCATGTTATACAGATGCGTCAGTAAAGTAGTCAACCAGCAACGCATGCTGTACAGATGTATTAGTAAAGTAGTCAACCAGGCATGTATGTTGTACAGATGTGTCAGTAAAGTAGTCAACCAGCAACGCATGTTGTACAGATGTGTCAGTAAAGTAGTCAACCAGCAACGCATGTTGTACAAATGTGTCAGTAAAGTAGTCAACCAGCAATGCATGTTGTACAGATATGTCAGTAAAGTAGTCAACCAGCAATGCATGTTGTACAGAGGTGTCAGTAAAGTAGTCAACCAGCAACGCATGTTGTACAAATGTGTCAGTAAAGTAGTCAACCAGCAATGCATGTTGTACAGATATGTCAGTAAAGTAGTCAACCAGCAATGCATGTTGTACAGATATGTCAGTAAAGTAGTCAACCAGGAATGTATGTTGTACAGATGTATTGGTAAAGTAGTGAACAAGGCATATATGTTCTATACAGTCTTATAACGACTAATTCTTATAAGTGTGTAACATTAACACAGAGGCTGCTTGGTCTGTGTATGACTTTGTATATTCATTCCTACATCTTTAGTTAATTTTTGCAAATTCACTTGTTTTTCCACTTTTAACAATAATTTCACTTAAGTAATTTAATAAGTAAACCTGTCATTTATTATTATAATTCAACAGTAATATATATTGTTAATATCCTATCCGTCTTGACAGTTTGTCTTATTTTGGATTACACAGTGAAGCTGGAAGGATTTCCTTAGAAAGTAATCCAGGGTACTTGACCAAAGAGAAGGAAATGTTTGTAGAACCCCCGTCCTCTAAATTCACTGCACGAGCATGTAATCAACACTATCATCTGCCATGTTGATTAACAGGAAGGACACCATTCGGATTCCAGGCCACAAAGTGTGATACCATGCACACACATACAACTTCTAGGCTCAGTCGGTCCCACTGCAGTTTTGAAGAAAAGTAGACCCCTATATAACGTCTTGTTTTCTTATATAAGGTTTTGGTTATTTTAAATTCAGACATTTATAACGTCTACACAGATATTGTTTATTTATCTTTACTGAAGTTGTTTTGGTAGATATCATGTTTGTGCAATGAAAAGTCATAAACAATCGTTATAAATTAGCAGTTTGTGCTTCCATCTAAACTGTTTGTTTGTTTTTAATTTTCGCGCAAAGCTACACGGGGCTATCTGCGCTAGCCGTCCCTAATTTAGCAATGTAAGAATAAGCTATTCATCACCACCCACCGCCAAATCTTGGGCTACTCTTTTATCAACGAGCAGCGGGATCGACCGTCACATTATAACGCCTCCACGGCTGGAAATGCGAGCATGTTTGGTGTAACGGAAATCGGACCGCTACCCTCAGATTAGAAGTCGAGCGCCCGAACAACCTGGCCCACATGGTAGAGAAATAGGCTGAACATGATTACAATTTATACGTACTAATCACAAACGTACTTATGGATTGTTTCTGTCAGTACCCACAAATTGGAAACTTTCAATCATTTTGTCCTTTACGAACAGATCACTTGTTTCTTATGAGACATATTAGTTTGAAGAGTCAACATATTTCCGTTTTGTGCTTACTCACTGGTAAAGTGTATTTCATTACATCTTATAGGTTTTCAGGTAAGTGTGATTACGTTTTCAGAAAAGAAACTACGTTCAGATTACAGGTGTGCCCATTATTAAGTACAAGTGTTTAAAAACGTTCTTAACCGTAAAAACTTGTGTTATTAAAAATAAAGTGATCAACAGGCTGTACCCGTTTTAAAAACTATTCTTGTCAGATGTTTTAGTTTAAACAATGTGTTATAATGTTCCAGTTACCAGAGAACAGGTCACCTGTTTTCTACACGTTCCTTGAACTTTAATCGGTAAGGTGATATCACACCTTGTACGTTATCATTTCAAAGAACGTATTTTGTGGGGAAGACTCAGCATAGCAACACCAATCTCACAAGGTCTTTTTTTGTAACATACAAAGTTTCAAAGAATAAAAAAACTCCAAATAATTTACTCTTGTCAGACACGACAATTTCCGGCTGCAAGCGTTTGATGTTTGGGTTTTGATTCCAAATTCTATGAACTTGGAAGTATCGCGACAAATCAGTTACCCGGCAGACACGATAACGGGTTCTAGTTTAATAAACAAACTATAACTAAGTAACGGTTACACACTTCTAGTTCAATTGTCAGAAAACTAACATACACACCCATTTATGCTTCCGTATCCTTTTAAAGGTTAATTTTTATTTTAATACTTTTCTATTTTACCATACATATGATTTTATATAGATTAATTCATGAGTTTTAGGACTAACCATGCATAACGATTACAACGTCGTGGTGGATTTTTATTTGATCAAGTGATAGAGCTAAAACGTAATGTTCGTTAAAAAGTTCAATATTTCCTTGCATGAATGTGTAGAATAAATTTCACATTTATTATATTCTAATAATTATTCTGTTCTCTACTTAAGTTTCATTCTCAACATTTACATCAGTGTAATCCAGGACAAAAGTGAAACTCCAATTCACGATGCAGAGTATGTTGACACTAAACGTAACACTTTGAACAACATAACCTTCAATTATATTCCTCACAACACAGTTTTGGTTCTTATATCGATATGTAGCTTGGATTGATGAGCAGTTAACTTTCAGTTATGCATTACCTTCACACAAGAATCAGTAAGATGATAATATCTTCCAATCATGTATTAGTGTCTATACAACAGTAAGATGTTCATATGTTCCAGCCATGTATTAGTGTCTATAAAACAGTAAGATGTTCACATGTTCCAGCCATGTATTAGTGTCTATAAAACAGTAAGATGTTCACATGTTCCAGCCATGTAAGAGTGTCTATACAACAGTAAGATGTTCACATGTTCCAGCCATGTATTAGTGTCTATACAACAGTAAGATGTTCATATGTTCCAGCCATGTATTAGTGTGTACACGAAGCCAGTAAGATGTTAATATGTTCCAGCCATGTATTAGTGTCTATACAACAGTAAGATGTTCACATGTTCCAGCCATGTATTAGTGTCTATACAACAGTAAGATGTTCATATGTTCCAGCCATGTATTAGTGTGTACACGAAGCCAGTAAGATGTTAATATGTTCCAGCCATGTATTAGTGTCTATACAACAGTAAGATGTTCATATGTTCCAGCCATGTATTAGTGTCTATACAATAGTAAGATGTTCACATGTTCCAGCCATGTATTAGTGTGTACACGAAGCCAGTAAGATGTTCATATGTTCCAGCCATGTATTAGTGTGTACACAAAGCCAGTAAGATGTTAATATGTTCCAGCCATGTATTAGTGTCTATACAACAGTAAGATGTTCACATGTTTCAGCCATGTATTAGTGTGTACATGAAGCCAGTAAGATGTTAATATGTTCCAGCCATGTATTAGTGCCTATACAACAGTGAGATGTTCATATGTTCCAGCCATGTATTAGTGTCTATACAACAGTAAGATGTTCATATGTTCCAGCCATGTATTAGTGTGTACACGAAGCCAGTAAGATGTTAATATGTTCCAGCCATGTATTAGTGTGTACACGAAGCCAGAAGATGTTAATATGTTCCAGCCATGTATTAGTGTCTATACAACAGTAAGATGTTCACATGTTTCAGCCATGTATTAGTGTGTACACGAAGCCAGTAAGATGTTAATATGTTCCAGCCATGTATTAGTGCCTATACAACAGTGAGATGTTCATATGTTCCAACCATGTATTAGTGTGTACACGAAGCCAGTAAGATGTTCATATGTTCCAGCCATGTATTAGTGTCTATACAACAGTAAGATGTTCATATGTTCCAGCCATGTATTAGTGTGTACACGAAGCCAGTAAGATGTTCATATGTTCCAGCCATGTATTAGTGTCTATACAACAGTAAGATGTTCATATGTTCCAGCCATGTATTAGTGTGTACACGAAGCCAGTAAGATGTTAATATGTTCCAGCCATGTATTAGTGTGTAGACGAAGCCAGTAAGATGTTAATATGTTCCAGCCATGTATTAGTGTCTATACAACAGTAAGATGTTCACATGTTCCAGCCATGTATTAGTGTGTACACGAAGCCAGTAAGATGTTCATATGTTCCAGCCATGTATTAGTGTGTACACAAAGCCAGTAAGATGTTAATATGTTCCAGCCATGTATTAGTGTCTATACAACAGTAAGATGTTCACATGTTTCAGCCATATATTAGTGTGTACATGAAGCCAGTAAGATGTTAATATGTTCCAGCCATGTATTAGTGCCTATACAACAGTGAGATGTTCATATGTTCCAGCCATGTATTAGTGTCTATACAACAGTAAGATGTTCATATGTTCCAGCCATGTATTAGTGTGTACACGAAGCCAGTAAGATGTTAATATGTTCCAGCCATGTATTAGTGTGTACACGAAGCCAGAAGATGTTAATATGTTCCAGCCATGTATTAGTGTCTATACAACAGTAAGATGTTCACATGTTTCAGCCATGTATTAGTGTGTACACGAAGCCAGTAAGATGTTAATATGTTCCAGCCATGTATTAGTGCCTATACAACAGTGAGATGTTCATATGTTCCAACCATGTATTAGTGTGTACACGAAGCCAGTAAGATGTTCATATGTTCCAGCCATGTATTAGTGTCTATACAACAGTAAGATGTTCATATGTTCCAGCCATGTATTAGTGTATTACGAAGCCAGTAAGATGTTAATATGTTCCAGCCATGTATTAGTGTCTATACAACAGTAAGATGTTCATATGTTCCAGCCATGTATTAGTGTGTACACGAAGCCAGTAAGATGTTAATATGTTCCAGCCATGTATTAGTGTGTAGACGAAGCCAGTAAGATGTTAATATGTTCCAGCCATGTATTAGTGTCTATACAACAGTAAGATGTTCATATGTTCCAGCCATGTATAGTAGTGTAAGCGAAGCCAGTAAGATGTTAATATGTTCCAGCCATGTATTAGTGCCTATACAACAGTGAGATGTTCATATGTTCCAGCCATGTATTAGTGTCTATACAACAGTAAGATGTTCATATGTTCCAGCCATGTATTAGTGTGTACACGAAGCCAGTAAGATGTTAATATGTTCCAGCCATGTATTAGTGTGTAGACGAAGCCAGTAAGATGTTCATATGTTCCAGCCATGTATTAGTGTGTACACGAAGCCAGTAAGATGTTAATATGTTCCAGCCATGTATTAGTGCCTTTACAACAGTGAGATGTTCATATGTTCCAGCCATGTATTGGGTAGGCATTTAATGTTTATTTGCACAAAGCTACAAGGCTATCTGTGCCAGACAAGATGTGGTACAATATAGGTATAGAGCAATTAAGGTAAAAAGTAAAATATGTAAAATTAGGAACTGCCAGAAAGACTGAAGCAAGAAGTACCCCCTTGCTAACAGTCACCTGAAGTTGGCCATTCCAGTCCTGGGTTCAGTTCAAAAGAAAAATAAAAACTAAAATGTGTAAACTTAAGACTTTCCAGGAAGACTGAAGCATCAAGATCAAAATTGAAGTCAGTCACCTGCAGTTGGCCTTTCCAGCCCTGGGTTCAAGTCAAAAGAGAACTTGAAACGTGTAAAAGAAATCGTGTTAAAACATTAAAATGTGTAAAGGAAATCATGCTGAAACACTATATAGTCTGATTAAAAATCTTAAATTAAGTGTAAAAGACCAATGGTTCTTAAAAATGTAAAAACATGAGTGAGATGGGCAGTATCACATGGGTCAAAGTCAAGAGCAAACCTGTCTTAGAAATATCTTTAAAATGGTGTTGTCATTCTAGGTTGTTACGACGGCATGATAATAAAATATGGATGATTGTGATCTGAGTGCCACATAGACCACACATTGGTGCACCAGTACCAGATAAAAGGAAGTGGTGGGTTGAAAAACTGTGTCCAATATCTTGTCAAAACAGCCTCCTCTCTTCGATCCTTACAGAAGCAAAAGGGCCAAAGACCAAGAGAAGGTTTGATTTGAAAAAGCTTGTTATTGTGTTGCTCATTCCAGGTTGCCTGTCATCTGGTGTACAGTCTGGATTTGATAACTGAACCACAGTTCGTGTATTGAATGGGTACTGGGATGATAGATCCAGAATAGAACTTTTGCTGCTCTGTCAGCCAGCTCATTCCCACAAATAGCAACATGACCTGGTATCCAAAGGAATTGGATGGAGACAGATGGGAGAGCAAGATGGGCCAGTTTATTTTCGATATTGATGAGAAGAGGGTGATGACTATCATGGAATGATTCCAGGGCCAGTAGACAGCTGAGTGAGTCTGTATATATTGTACAATTTGTATATTACATTAGTTCAATATGATCTAGGGCAAGAGAGATGGCATACAATGTGGCAGTGAAAACAGAAACTGTATAGGGGAGTCTGTGTCCCACAGTCGAAACGTCACAAACCATGGCACAGCCCACTGTGTCACCCGATTTAGAACCATCTGTATATATAGGAATGAATGGATCATATGAAAGATGTTCAGCAAAGAAACAGCAATATTTCCAATTGGCTGCATCTGCTTTCCTCAGATTACTCAAATATAGGTTACAATTGGGGATTACTTTGCCATGGTGGAATAGCCTGATTTGAAGAAACTGCAAAGTTATTCAAGGAGAAACCAATTCTTCTAATTGTGCCTAGATACGGAGACTAAAAGGAACAATGGCAGATTTTCTGTTATGAAAAAGTGTGGTCCATTGTGGTTGGAAAACACAACTCCAGGTAGGATGCTATGGTAAGGATCGAAGTTTGGAAGTATACATTAGAGACAGTTGCAAATGGCAAATATATAGAGGGGGTTCATGAGATTCCACATACAGACTTTGCATGGGAGAAGTACGAAAAGCTCTAATGCATAGCCGAAGCCCCTGGTGATAAACAAGATCCAACATTTTCAGTGCTGAGGTTCTGGAAGAACCACAAACCAGAGACCCATAGTCAAGTTTGGATCAGACAAGAGCATGATAAATTTTGAGCATGGAGTATCGATCTGCTCCCCAAGAAGTAGAAGAGAGGACACAGAGAATGTTCAATACTCTTAGATATTTGATACAAAGTTTCTTTATATGCAATATAAAATTTAATTTACAATCAAATATAAGACCTATGAACTTTGCCTCAGAAATGACAGGAAGTACATCATCATCAAGACAGAGTTCTGGATCTGGATGGATTCCCTGTTTGTGACAGAAATGTATACAAACGATTTTAGAGAATGAAAGTTTAAAACCATTTGCCGTGGTCCACTTCAGTATCTGATTGATTGCAGTTTGTAGCTGCCATTCAAAAAGACTGTTTGCAACTGTAGGGGTAGCTGGTCACTGATGGCATTAATCTTTATTATGAGAAGTGTGACACTCAGAATTCAGCCCTGAGGGGCTCCAAGTTCCTGTGGGAAAAAATGAGAAAGTGTTGAACCCACAGACTTGGAATTGGTGCTTCATTAAGAATTGCTTGATGAAAAGGGGTAAATTGTCATGCAATCCATACAAGTGAAGGTCTTGTAAGATGCCATATCTCCATGTTGTTTCGTAAGCTTCTTCTAAATAAAAAAAAAAAACAGTAACAAGATGTTGTCACCTGAAAAAGGCTTCTCTGATTGATGTTTCAAGGGAAATTAAGTGGTCTATTATAGAACATTGTCTTCGGAACCCACAATGAGTAGGTGAAAGGAGATTGTTTAATTCAAGAAATCAAACGAGATGGGCATTGATTATCCTCTCTAAGATCTTCCTGAAACAACTTGTCAAAGGAATGGGATGGTAATTCGAAGAAATCATTGTATCCTTCCCAGGCTTCAGAATAGGGAGTATGATAGCTTGTCGCCATGCATCTAGATAGACGTTTTCCTGCCATATCCACTTAAAGACAGCTAGGAGAATAGTAAAAGTTCTGGGAAAGAGGGCATAACATCTCACAATGTATATTATCAGGTCCAACTGATGTATTATCAGACCGATGAATTGCAAGTTTGAGTTCCATCAGAGTAAGAGGGCGATTGTAGACATAGGAATAGTCAGTTGAAAAGCAAAGAGGCAGATGCTCTGCCTATGTTTTAATGGCTAAAAAGGAAGAGGATAAGTTCGAAAAGCTAGATACACAAGAGAAGTCCCCAAGAGTAGTGACAATGCTCTGTGCATCTGCAACTTCGTGGCCAATAGATATTAAGATAGAGAGGGGGGAAGAAGTATATCTTCCACTCACCCTCTGGATCATATTCCATATAACTTTTGTGCTGGTGGTTGAAAAAATGCTGGAGGTGTTTGTAATCCAAGATTCCTTCTGGCTTTGATGTCTTACTGCCAAGTATGTGCACGAGCTTGATGAAATGCAATGTGGTTTGAGAGTGTGGGGTATCTTTGAAATTTATCCCGAGCATGCTTCTGAGTTTTTCGTGTTACAGAACAGGCAGGATTCCACCAAGGGCGGGCATGCTATGGGGAACATGTCGAAGTTTTAGGGATGCATCGAGTAGCAGATTGTATAACACTGTTGATTACTGCTGCTATACAATCATTTATGGATGATTTACATAAGATGGCAGGATCAAGTTCCGAGAGAGTAGTGAAAGAAGGCCATTTGGCCTGGACCAACTACCACCAAAGTACATGGGTCAGGTGGTACTGATCACAGCTAATCTCTCCTAAGATGATGGGTAAATGATCACTACCTCGTGGATTGATGTCAACCTCTCAGGAAAAGTGAGTGAGAAGCAAAGAGGAACAGAAGAAAGATCTATAGATGTAAATGACTGACTGGGTGCATGAAAATATGTGTAAGAGCCAGTATTGAATAGAGCCATGTTGTGGTTCAGGAGCATATGCTTTATGGCACATCCTCTCATATCAATACAGGAACCACCCCAGAGGGGATTATGCCCATTGAAATCTCACAAGATTAAAAAGGAGGTTGGCAGTTGCTCAATGAGGATATCAAGGTGTGATTGATTACAATGCATTTCAGGTGTAAGGTACAGAGAGCAAATAGTGATGGTACAATCCAAGGAGACATGGATGGCTACAGCATCCAAGGGTATGGTCAATGACAGGGACCGGGTGGGCACATGCTGATCAACCAGCAATGCAACTCCCCCATGTCCCCGTTCTACACACAGCCTGTCGTTCTAGTATAATGGTGTCGGATAGTAAATGTATTTGTAGGCTGGAGAAATGTTTCCTGCAAAGAAAGACATATGGGATGATAAAAGTCAATCAGATCTTTGATGTCATTTGATTGGAAACCTCGACAGTTCCATTGGATTAGTGTGGCCATGTGTAATTATTTCAGAGGAGAAGACGATAAAGAATCCTTCTGCTTATGACCACATTTTATTCTTTATTCGATGTGGGTCTATCACCCTCTATGGATTCTGCTATAGCTCAAATGGTCAGGTCTGAATTTATCGGTACACGTACTAATGATTGAGAGCACGAGCCAGTGGTTTGTTTAATATTTGGGGTATCAAGAGAGGAAGACCCCATGGAAACATCTTGACTTGAAGAAGGTGAAGTTTGGCAATGACTAGAAGGTGTGGTCAGAACAGAGATGGAAGGAGACACTGATTTGTGAACTGTGTTGATTTTGGAGTGTTTCATTAAGATTTGCTGGTGAAGATTGTGTAGGGGATAGGGTAAGGTCTGTTTGGACTCCTACTGTAGTAGTAGAACAGGTTACAGCAGCATATGTTCTGGTCAGAATAGGTAATAATAATTTTCAAGCCTCTGTGTAAGTAAGATTGTTAACTGTCTTGAGGTTGTTGTACTTCTTTTTCTTCTACCCATTTAGTGCAAGAAGTAAAATAAGAAGAATGTGTACTGTTACAGTTTATATAATGTGGTTCGAGTTGGCATTCGGTGGCATTGTGGTCTTTACCACCATAACGGGCACAGGTCAAGGAACCACAGCAAGATTGTTTTGAATGACCAAATCGTTGACAATGGAAACATCGTACAGGATTTGGAATATAAGGTTGCACCTTACAATTCAGATATCCTGCTTTTATTGTGGTTGGAGAACATGGTATTGTAAATGTTAGTATTAGAACATTTGTTTGTTCCAGAATTCCATCTTTTCGAGTGAAGATTCGGCGTACTGCTGTGACACCTGCGAGGATCTCTGATTCAGGGACAGTCCTTAAACCTCTTTCAACTATGACTCCTCTGGAAGTATTCAAAGTGGAATGAGGAGTAACTTCAATGGATATGTCCCTCCAAGGCCTCTGATGTCAGGAGGAGTTTGGAATGCTGCAATGAAGATGTTTCCACTAAGATGTCTCCTGAACATAGCTTTTTTACTAATTTAGGGAAGCCAGCAAGCCCTTTTGAATAAAGAATAGGGACATCTACCCTAAAGGATTGTCACTTAAAAAAATGCAAAATTAGGAATTGCAAGACAGATTCAAGTGGTGAGTTCGGCTGTACAAATTCATCAATGTGTGGTCGATTTCCAGTAGTCGGGTTTTCTCGATGGTTTCAAGTTGTGTTATTTTTTGTTTTAGGAGTATCATAATAAATAGAAAATTTTTTGGTGCCCACTGAACCTACCCACCATGGAGTCCTACAAGGGGACCCACTACAGTGCCTCAAGGGTACTGCAGCGATGCCAGGGTCTCATGAGCACTATACCCGGACACCAGTATCAGAAACAATGTCCACAACACCTGTTGTGAACATCCTATGCTGGTACTCAGTTGACCCTGGCCAAAATGGACTAGCCAATTGATCCTAGGGGGTCAAGACTGCCCATTTACAGGAATTCAAGGCCAAAGTAGTGTGTTGGAGTTGGACCCCTCAACCACCAGGATTCTCTCCTCCCCTTCAAGGGTTACAACGCACGGCAAGCATGCAGGTGGATGTTTAGATCTCAGAGGAGGTCCCCTCACCACGTGCAGAAATCAACATTGAGGGGACAATGTATTAGTGTCTATATGAAGGCAGTAAAATGTTAATGTTCTAGCCATGTATTAGTGTCTATATAATAGTGAGCTCCAACAGTTAAGACATACATTTAGTTTTAGTATTTGGTCAGTCAACCTGTATTATCATAATTACATTTATTTACCCAACTCAGTAAATTATCTAAACATTTAGTAAATTATAAGCATCCCAAGACATTGATACCCCCTTTTTATGTGAACATTCATATCATTAATGTAAATCAAATGGTCCTAAGACTGAACCCTAACATATCCCACTTACAACATTAATCTGGCTTGACTGAACTCCATGGTCCTAAGACTGAACCCTAACGTATCCCTCTTATAACATTAATCTTGTTTGATTGAACATTTATAACAGCATTATTTGATCCAATTAGTTAAATCACCCACACAGAGAATTGTTTTACTCTCCTTGTCAAATGTTCTGGGAGAGTCCAGATACACCAGATATACACACTTACTGTTATCAACATAAGTAGTTATATTATCAGATATATTAACAACAAATAATACATAACTGTTAACATGTTGTTCAGTGTTAGTTATCAGTCAGGTTATACAGTCCCAATTACCAGACATACAACACTAATATCCTGTTTATTTACACAAGTTACATACTCTCATATACTTACAATAAGTCAGACTTCATAACTCACAACTGTACAAGTTACTGAACTGTCTTAGTAGACTGAAATACTTCGTAAACATTTTCACTGTTGGAGGTAATTACATAACAAATCTTTGTACAAATATATTCTACAAAACTGTTAAAAATAAATCAATGGTTGCTGTTCTTATTAATTAAAATCTGTTTCATCTAAGAGCTTGTCACAATAGGATAAAGACCAAGTCAGTATTTATAATTAATCTATACACCCCAACACTAACTGTAGCTGGTCAAAGAAAATTATATTAAAACAGTTCACCAAGCAAATGAAGGTCATAAAATTTATTTCTTTAATATTATCACTGATTTAAAACAATATTTATACTTGATTAAATAAATTTAAACTGCATTCAGTAAACAGACATATCTAAGACATTTTAAACTTTTATTTTTGAAAGAAAAATAGAGAAATCCCTAGAAAGTAAGTTACACATGACAAATAACTTTCCAGAATTACAACAAACTCAGGATTATGTACAAACTGTGCTGAAGTAGATTACACAATAAGAATTCAGCTATTTACAATCTATTCATTTTGAAGATAAAAAAGCTATTCCAGTAAATGTTACATGTCCTCCTTCATCTGCTCCTCTTGTGAGGGGACCACATCCCCTGTAATTGGTCTTCTAAATAAAAGTATGTGAGGTTCTATAAGAAGAAAAAATTATGTATTCTGTAAAACTATGTATATTAAAATGAGTATAGACTGCACAAACAGGAGTAAAGTTAGCCTAAAACTTTCACAAACAAGACTGTTCTTTCAATACAGACTCACATAGAAAACTTTCAATAGAAAGAACAAATGTGAAAAATTAAAACAATTACAGAAAACATAAGTTTCTTTATCTTCTTATCACAAGATTATTTAATACTAGCATGAAAGTATGATAATAGTTATTGATAAAATGTGATTTAATTTTAGCTCTAAACCAAACAATAACATTGTGAAATAACACACAAGCATAAAAATAAAGCATTACAATTGTAATTAACATAAAAGTGAGATTCACAGATAATATTCCTCTATATATCACACTTTTTCCACTATTAATTAATAAGACACACTTAGTTTATCCCTGACACCTCTGATTAATAAGACACACTTAGCTTATCCCTGACACCTCTGATTAATAAGACACACTTAGCTTATCCCTGACACCTCTGATTAATAAGACACACTTAGTTTATCCCTGACACCTCTGATTAATAAGACACACTTAGCTTATCCCTGACACCTCTGATTAATAAGACACACTTAGTTTATCCCTGGCACATCTGATTAATAAGACACACTTAGCTTATCCCTGGCACCTCTGATTAATAAGACACACTTAGCTTATCCCTGGCACATCTGATTAATAAGACACACTTAGCTTATCCCTGGCACATCTGATTAATAAGACACACTTAGCTTATCCCTGGCACCTCTGATTAATAAGACACACTTAGCTTATCCCTGGCACCTCTGATTAATACAGACACTGATTAACAAGCTTAGTTTATCCCTCACCTGGCACCTCTGATTAATAAGACACACTTAGCTTATCCCTGGCACCTCTGATTAATAAGACACACTTAGCTTATCCCTGACACCTCTGATTAATAAGACACACTTAGTTTATCCCTGACATCTCTGAGTTTCGAATGCTCAACAACTACACACAAAAAATTTAACAGAATTTAAAATACAATAAAATCTACACAACAAATGTATTTTTAATAATTGTCATATTTTAAGTGCTTCCTTATGGTGATAAATTTTTCTGAGACTTGCCTTTGAGAAACACATCATGCAGGGAAATTTCAAAATGTCTGCTTTACACTTATAATGTGAAGAAAACAGTTGACATGAGCAAAATTAGCAGTAACGAGTGGTTAAACAAAAATGTCTGCACTGTTTTATCATAAATTAGAGTGGTTCTACCTTTAGACTAATGATATGGAAAGGAATAGCACAAGGAATCTTCATTTTTGGATAAATGGTAACAGAACATTTATGATATGAACTGTTACTGATAAAGACATATATCAATAACATAAGAAAATATGAACACATTATCAACATGTGTGATGAAAGTGATGTGTTGTAGATTTAATATTCAAACATTGTACCCAATGGTAATTCACTTCCTATAAATACAGCACCACAAAATCTGAAATCAAAACACTAACTTTACAGATCTGTGGTAATCACACATAAATTAACAATTTCATTATTCTGAACCGTGACCACACAAGTCTCATATTTGGTACAACGTGTCCTGTATATCAATTTCATCATTCTGAACCCAAACCACACAAGTTTCATATTTGTTACAATGTGTCCCATGTAACAATTTCATCATTCTGAACCCAGACCACACAAGTTTCATATTTGGTACGTGTCCTGTATAACAATTTCATCATTCTGAACCCTGACCATGCATGTTTCATATTTGGTACAACGTGTCCTGTATAACAATTTCATCATTCTGAACCCTAACCATGCAAGTTTCATATTTGGGACAGCATGTTCTGTATAACAATTTCATCATTCTGAACCCTGACCATGCAAGCTTCATATTTGGGACAGCATGTCCTGTATAACAATTTCATCATTCTGAACTCTGACCACTCAAGTTTCATATTTGGTACAATGTGTCCTGTATAACAATTTCATCATTCTGAACCCTGACCACACAAGTTTCATATTTGGTACATATCCTGTATAACAATTTCATCATTCTGAAGTCTGACCACTCAAGTTTCATATTTGGTACAACGTGTCCTGTATAACAATTTCATCATTCTAAACCCTGACCACACAAGTTTCATATTTGGTACAACATGTCCTGTATAACAATTTCATCATTCTGAACCCTGGTCATGCAAGTTTCATATTTGGTACAATGTGTCCTGTGTAACAGTTTCATCATTCTGAACCATGTCCACACAAGTTTCATATTTGGGACAGCATGTTCTGTACAACAATTTCATCATTCTGAACCCTGACCACACAAGTTTCATATTTGGTACGTATCCTGTATAACAATTTCATCATTCTGAAGTCTGACCACTCAAGTTTCATATTTGGTACAACGTGTCCTGTATAACAATTTCATCATTCTGAACCCTAACCATTCAAGTTTCATATTTGGTACAATGTGTCCTGTATAACATCATTCTTTGACCATCAAGTTTCATATTTGGTACAACGTGTCCTGAAAACAATTTCATCATTCTAAACCCTGACCACACAAGTTTCATATTTGGTACAACGTGTCCTGTATAACAGTTTCATCATTCTGAACCCTGACCATGCATGTTTCATATTTGGTACAATGTCCTGTGTAACAATTTCATCATTCTGAATCCTGACCACACAAGTTTCACATTTGATACAATGTGGCCTCTATTGACTGACATCAGAAGAGACACATAAAATGTAACAGAGTACAATGTAATTATAATAGAAAGATATGTCTTTCTGAAAAATGTTTTAGCTAAACCCACAAAAAAATGTACAAATGATAAACTTATATCATCACTGAGCATGAAATAAACATGCTTGTTACTATTTATCTGTGATGTTACCCTTTAAAATGTATCCACTGCTTCACCCATCACACTGACGTCAAGCATGAATGAAGTATTTTCACATTTTGCTTCACCTGGAGAAGCTGCAGGATGTACTAAATGTTCATTGCTATAGTGGTTTTTGAAATACCAGCAACGAGTTTTTCTAAGTCTGAAGATGTTTTAGTGGCTTTTATAGCATTAGTGACAAATTTCTCCAGGTCTGTATCTTGGATGATTTAGTCATTTTAGAACACCAGTGACAAGTGTCTCCAGATCTGTGTATGATATGTTTCAGTGGTTTTTGAAACATCAGTGACAAGTTCCTCTAGGTCTGTGACTGATATGTTTTATTGGTTTTGGAACACCAGTAACAAGTTTCAACAGGTCTGTATCCGAGATGTTTTAGTGGTTTTAGAACACCAGTGACAAGTGTCTCCAGATCTGTGTATGATATGTTTCAGTGGTTTTTGAAACATCAGTGACAAGTGTCTCCAGATCTGTATATATGTTTTAGTGGTTTTGGAACACCAGTAACAAGTTTCAACAGATCTGTATCCAAGATGCTTTAGTGGTTTTAGAACACCAGTGACAAGTTTCTCGAGTTCTGTATCTGATATCTTTTTGTGATTTTTGGAACTCCAGTGATGAGTTTCTCTACATCTGTATCAGATATTTTACTGGTTTCTCCAAATCTACATCTTAGGGTGGTGAATACACGACTTTTGTCTATAGATGTTAGATCCAACTGATCCTGCCAGCTCTCTATAATGAACCAACATTTTCTTTGAGCCCTAGGGGTGTATATACATGATCTTTATTATGAACTATGATAAGTTACACCAAGTAACATCAACAAGTGTTTTATATGTTTTAATTTTGGTTAAAGTATTGCTATGTATTTCAGTTACTTACTTCAAAATGATGTAATTCTTTTATTTTGCAATAGTTATTGAAGATGTAATCTGCTGAGCTCCAAAACATGTATCTGTTCCCTTGTGTTATCAATAAACAATGTTGTTTAGATTAACTATACAAATAGTATTGTAGATGTTACTGGTTGTCATGGTTAAGTTTAACAATTTAACCCTTAGAAATATAATCTGATTAACATGAATTTCATAACTGGATGGTGTGAATTTTTAAAATAAAACAACTAGGTATCTTTCTGAGAGCCATTGTTGCTTTAATCAAAACCAGGTTATCTCAAAATTCAAAAATATTTTTGTACTTATACAAACATTTTTGACAAGTACTGTATAAGAAACATTTATTTGAACATCCTTGGAAATGTTGATTGGTGTGAGCAAAGTTATTTATGAATTATAATCACTAATCTTTAATGAACACTGTCATCATGGGTCATGTATTTTGACCTATTAAAAAGCTGGCTTCCCAGGGAAATCTTATGAAGAGTCATGTCCAACTTCAGCCATCTTTTACTGGGCTGTTAAAAAACTACATAAATTTGTAATTCTATTTAATTTGTAAAACTATACAAAGAGATATTAAAAAAGCAGAAAGGATAAACATAAGTTACAGACAACAGAATTGATCAGATATAATTGAGGGGACGTCCAAAGACGTACATTTCTCACAAAGAACACTGTGACGAGCAATACAACCAGATCTGTTCTGCAATATGTTGTCAGAAATTACCCCTAACTTTGTAGAATACATACAACATTTTATCAAAGATTTGGAATAAGAAAAAATGAAGATTATATCAGTATTTAAAACATGAACATAAAAGTGTATTTTTACAGTTTTCAATTATTTCAGGAAATCGGGCCATTTATAAACTATTTTAGCAACCTGTTCATCAATAAACCAGTTATTCATTAACTCAAGTGCTTCAATGTGTTGCCACATTCAGTTCAAAAAGAGCTTTCACACAAGATTTGAGTACCTGTCTCATTATTTTTGTATAAAACTAATCTACAACAACCTCTACTAGTGTGAATGAGTACTCATGTCTTGTAAAAAAAGATGGAAAACAAATCTCAAGGTTCCCAAAAACAATCCATGAATTATCTAAAAAAAACAGTATTAATATATGTCAAAAAAAAAAACAACCAGTTTTTACAGCAAGTTTAGAACATAAATATTCAGTACAGTATTGTTCCACTAGGTTATCCTCCTAGTAACCAAGTTAACAAAAGTCCATACATCTTACTGAGGTCATGTTTCACTTAAGGAAATAACTAACCAATGCATTTAATAAAGAGAAATAATTCACATCATTCTTTATAGCCAAATACTGACATAAAGAATCCACACAATCAAACATCTGGAGTTCAACCAGTAAAATAAACCACCTGTATGCAAAATGTATTAAATCACATTTTTTCTAGTTCTTCAATGATTCAGAGCAAAATGCATGAAGTCTGTAGGTTTATACATCAAGGGTATCCTAGTGGTCCGTCACCACACTCCTGCATGTTTGACATCCCTGCTGCAGGTGTATCCTCGTGGCCCCTCACCACTCTCCTGCACGTTTCACATCCCTGCTACAGGTGTATCCTAGTGGCCCATCACCATTCTCCTGCATGTTTGACATTCTTACTACAGGTATATTCTCGTGGCCCATCACCACTCTCCTACATGTTTGACATTCTTACTATAGGTGTATCCTAGTGGCCCCTCACCACTCTCCTACATGTTTGACATTCTTACTATAGGTTTATCCTAGTGGCCCCTCACCACTCTCCTGCATGTTTTACATTCTTACTACAGGTATATCCTCGTGGCCCATCATCACTCTCCTGCATGTTTGACATTCTTACTATAGGTTTATCCTCGTGGCCCCTCACCACTCTCCTGCACGTTTCACATCCCTGCTACAGGTGTATCCTAGTGGCCCATCACCATTCTCCTGCATACGTTTCACATCCCTGCTACAGGTGTATCCTAGTGGCCCATCACCATTCTCCTGCATGTTTGACATTCTTACTATAGGTGTATCCTCGTGGTCCATCACCACTCTCCTGCATGTTTGACATTCTTACTATAGGTGTATCCTCGTGGTCCATCACCACTCTCCTGCATGTTTGACATTCTCACTATAGGTATATCCTCGTGGCCCATCACCACTCTCCTGCATGTTTGACATTCTTACTATAGGTGTAACCTTGTGGTCCATCACCACTCTCCTCCATGTTTGACATTCTTATTATAGGTGTATCCTAGTGGCCCCTCACCATTCTTCTGCACGTTTGACATTCTTACTATAGGTGTATCCTAGTGGCCCCTCACCATTCTTCTGCACGTTTGACATTCTTACTATAGGTGTATCCTCGTGGTCCATCACCACTCTCCTGCATGTTTGACATTCTTACTATAGGTGTATCCTCGTGGTCCATCACCACTCTCCTGCATGTTTGACATTCTTACTATAGGTGTATCCTCGTGGTCCATCACCACTCTCCTGCATGTTTGACATTCTTACTATAGGTATATCCTCGTGGCCCATCACCACTCTCCTACATGTTTGACATTCTTACTATAGGTGTAACCTCGTGGTCCATCACCACTCTCCTACATGTTTGACATTCTTACTATAGGTGTAACCTCGTGGTCCATCACCACTCTCCTACATGTTTGACATTCTTACTATAGGTGTAACCTCGTGGTCCATCACCACTCTCCTCACATGTTTGACATTCTTACTATAGGTGTAACCTCGTGGTCCATCACCACTCTCCTACATGTTTGACATTCTTACTATAGGTGTAACCTCGTGGTCCATCACCACTCTCCTACATGTTTGACATTCTTACTATAGGTGTAACCTCGTGGCCCATCACCACTCTCCTGCATATTTCACATCCCTACTACAGGTGTATCCTAGTGGCCCATCACCACTCTCCTGCATGTTTCACATCCCTACTACAGGTGTATCCTAGTGGCCCATCACCACTCTCCTACATGTTTGACATTCTTACTATAAGTGTATCCTCGTGGTTCATCACCACTCTCCTACATGTTTGACATTCTTACTATAGGTGTATCCTCGTGGTCCATCACCACTCTCCTACATGTTTGACATTCTTACTATAGGTGTATCCTAGTGGCCCATCACCACTCTCCTGCATGTTTGACATTCTTACTATAGGTGTATCCTAGTGGCCCATCACCACTCTCCTGCATGTTTGACATTCTTACTATAGCTATATCCTCGTGGCCCATCACCACTCTCCTGCATGTTTGACATTCTTACTATAGGTGTATCCTAGTGGTCCCTCACCACTCTCCTACATGTTTGACATTCTTACTATAGGTGTATCCTAGTGGCCCCTCACCACTCTCCTACATGTTTGACATTCTTACTATAGGGGTATCCTAGTGATCCATCACCATTCTCCTGCATGTTTGACATTCTTACTACAGGTATATTCTCGTGGCCCCTCACCACTCTCCTACATGTTTGACATTCTTACTATAGGGGTATCCTAGTGATCCATCACCATTCTCCTGCATGTTTGACATTCTTACTACAGGTATATTCTCGTGGCCCATCACCACTCTCCTACATGTTTGACATTCTTACTATAGGTGTATTCTAGTGGCCCCTCACCACTCTCCTGCATGTTTGACATTCTTACTATAGGTTTATCCTAGTGGCCCATCACCACTCTCCTGCATGTTTTACATTCTTACTACAGGTATATCCTCATGGCCCATCACCATTCTCCTGCATGTTTGACAATCTTCCTCTTATCAGACTAGTGCTGTGTATGGTATCCTCATTAGGATGGTTGGTTGATTTGGTGTTTTATGACACAAAGCAGCGAGGCTATCTGCACCAAACATCCGGTAAAAAGTTAAAATTAAAGTAAATTTAGTAAAAGTCATGAAAGGAAATTAAGGTAAAATAAAACAAAGTTTAAAAAAATAGGATAAAACAAATGTTTAGATCTAATCAACAGCAGTAAAGGAGAAACTACAGTAACACAAATTGTAAAGGACTTTCTGGAGTATAATTGGAATTATCATAACTTACCAGGAAGACTAATAGGGAGACTAAAGTACAAAAACACAGTCAGTCACCTGAAGTTGGCCTTTCTAGTCCTGGTTTTGTTATTTGATGTTATAGCCATTTTCTGATTTCAAATCGAACTAGATGGACTGTGATTCTTAAAAGGGAATCACATTAAAAAAGGTCTAATGTATAAATTAAAAAAGTAATAGCATAAAAAAATTGATGGCCTTTAAAAAACTAAAAACATTTCTAAGGTGGACAGTGTCACCATCACCAATAACACTGTTTAACGTTATGGATAAACCTTGGGACAGAAAATATTTAAAATGGTGCCATCGTTGAGAGTCGTAACAATGGCAAGAAAGTAAAATGTTGCTTATTGTGATCCAAGTGTTACACAGGTTATATATTGGTGCATCAGTTCCAAATAAAAGAAAACGATGAGTTAAAATACTGACCAATGCCTAGTCTAGTTAGAACAACTTCCTCTTTCCGATCCTTACAAAAGCAAGATGGCCAAAGTCCAATATAGGATTTTATTTGGAAAAGCTTGTTTTCACATTGCTCACTCCAAGTTGACTGCCAGCTGGCACAGAGCTGAGCCTTGAATACAGGACCATAGCATATGTATGGCATAGCATTTCATAGTATACATCATCAGGCCCAATCAATGTACTGCTAGACCAATGAAGGGCCAGTTTCAGTTACACCAGTGTAAAGGGACAGTTATAGTCATAGAAACAATCAGCTCGAAAGGAAAGAGGTGATCTCTCTGCCCAGGTCTTGATGGCCAAGAAAGTGGAGGAAGAGACAGAAGTGCTAGATACCTGGCAAAAGCTTTCACCTGGAGTATCAGCAATGCTCCAGACATCAGTTACTTCCTAGTCACAGAGCAAGATCAAGAGGGGGACAGAAGTATATTGCCCACTGACCTTTCAAATCTTGTCCCATATGACTTTGAAACTGGTGGTAGAAGATATGCTGGTTATGAACTTGATTCAAAATTCCTTCTGGCTTTGACATCTTTCCTACTGAGCATGTGTATGGGCCTGCTGGAAAGCAATGTGGTGTGAGAGTGTGGGATACCTATGAAAAGTATCCCAGGCCCGTTTTTTAACCTTCCATGCCACATGGCAGGCAGGATTCCACCAAGAGCAAGAATATTGTAGAAAACATGTTGAGCATTTAGCAATACATTGAGCAGCTGCTTGTATAACACAGTCAGTCACTGCTGCCACACGGTTATCTATTGATGGCTTACAGAAGATGGCAGGATCAAGTTCTGCGAGAGTAGTGAAAGAGTCAATTTGCCTAATCCAGCTTCCACCAGAGCACAAGGGTCAAGTGGCATCGACCATGGCCAATCTTTCTCAAAATTATAGGAAAATGATCACTGCCTCGTGGGTTATTGTCAAAACTCCATGAAAAATGGGAGAATAGTGAAGGGGAGCAAACTGAGAGATCAATAGCAGTAAAGGACTGATTTGGTGCATAAAAATAAGCACAAGAACCACTATTGAAAAGAGAGAGGTTGTGATCAGAAAGCATATGCTATATGGAGCAACCCCTCCTATCAATATCAGCACTTCTCCAGAGGGGATGATGTCTATTAAAGTCCCCAGGACTTAAATGGAAGATGATAGCTGTTCAATAAAAGCATCAAGGTCTGATTGATCATACGTCTCTCCAGGCAACAGGTAGAGAGAACAAACAGTGATGGTATGACCCAAGGAAACACGGATGGCTACAGCCTTCAAGGGTGTGTGAAGTGGTGAAGACAGGGTGGGAACACACTGATCAGCCAACAGTGCCACCCCTCCATGCACTCATCCATCACACAGCCTGTCCTTTCTGTGCAAAGAAAACTGCGAAAAGGTGACTATATTGGCAGGTTACAGAAATATTTCCTGCTAGGAAAGACATACAGGATGGTAGGAAGCAATCAGTGTTTTGATATCATCCAGACTAGAACGTAAACCTCGACAGTTCCATTGTATCAGGGTGGCCATTTTTATTTATGTGCAGGTGAATTGGGCGAAGAACCCTTTTGTTTACAACGTCTTTTTTCCTTATTCAAGGGAGGTCTATCGAACTCCATGGATCCTGCTCTGGGTCGATTGGGCAGGTCTTTGCTGTTGGAAGGGGATTCCAGAAACTGAGGACATGAACGAATGATTGTTTTGCATCTTCAGGTGAGAGAGGAAGATGGATCTGAGGAAATGCCTGTACCTGGAACCAAAGGATGTGAAACTTGTAGTTTGGTGGAATGTATATAAGGGACATAGATTGATGTTGAAGTTGATTCATCAACTTTTTAACCTTGGAGGTGAAAAGACTTTTCATTTGTTTAGAGGATGATTCTTTTGGAGGCACAGAGAGATCTGTCTGCACTCCCACTGTAGTAGTGGAATGAAGTGCAGCAGCATATGTCCGAGATGAAGTGGTGGACAGCAACTTTCGAGCCTCAGGGTAAGTAATGTTTTGAATCGTTTTCAAATGCTGCAACTCTTTTTCTTCCAAACATTTAGGGTAAGAACAAAAGTAGGACGGGTGAGAGCCATTGCAATTCATGCAATGATGGTCCGTTTCACACTTGTAGACATCATGGTTCATGCCACTGCAATGAGCACATATCAAGGAACCATGACATGACATCTTTAAGTGACCAAACTGCTGCCACTGGAAACACCTGATAGGGTTTGCAATGTGTCAGGTGGACATGGTGATGTAAATGTCAGAATGAGAACATCGGTCGGCATTGTAACTCCATATTTGCGAGTGGAGATGCGCCTCACTGCAGAAACTCCTTGGGTGGAAAAATCAGCAAGAATCTCTGACTCAGGGATGTTCTTCAAATCCCTCTTAACAATAACTCTTCATGATGAATTCAAAGTAGCATGAGATGTAATCTCAATAGGCATATCCCCCATTCACCTTTGAATGCAAAAGGAGTTCATTTGTTGAGATGTGGATGTATCCACCAACATGTCACCAGATCGAAGATTCTTTACTGACTTTGGAGAGCCAGCAAGTCCCTCTAGTCCCTTCTAAATGAGAAAGGGAGACATTTGCCTAAGTGTTTGTCAGAAAGAGAATGCAGTATAAGAAAATGAGATATAGCTGTTACAGATGTTGAATATTGCTGCTCAGAATTTTCACGATGTGGTCATTTACCTGTGGACTGTTTTGTCATTATTTTATTTTAGTTTTTATTTGAAGGATCCATAATAACAGAATGTTTCAGTCCCCACTTACCCTACCCACCATAGAGCCATACAAGGGGATGCACTACAATGCCAAACATCAGATACAATGTCAACAACCCCTGTTGAGAACATCCAACACTGGTACTTGGTTGACCCTAGCCCAAGTTGATCAGCCAATTGATCCAAGGGGCCACCCCAAGGCTGTCTGTCTACAGGAATTCAAGTCCAAGGTGGTGTGTTAGGGTTGGAACCCTCAACCCCTTCACGGGTCACCATGCACAGCAAACATGTGGGCAGATGTTTAGATCCCTGAGGAGGTAAACTGAAAGAACAAAACCTTCCCTGGGAGATTCCCTCACCATGTACAGGAATCCACATCAAGGAGTCCATATTAGGACTCGTGCTGTGTATGGTATCCTTATTAGGACTGGTGCTGTGCATGGTATCCTTATTAGGACGAGTGCTGTGCATGGTATCCTTATTAGGACGAGTGCTGTGCATGGTATCCTTATTAGGACGAGTGCTGTGTATGGTATCCTTATTAGGACGAGTGCTGTGTATGGTATCCTTATTAGGACGAGTGCTTTGAATGGTATCCTTATTAGGACTAGTGCTGTGTATGGTATCCTTATTAGGACTAGTGCTGTGTATGGTATCCTTATTAGGACTAGTGCTGTGTATGGTATCCTTATTAGGACTAGTGCTGTGTTGTATGGTATCCTTATTAGGACTAGTGCTGTGTATGGTATCCTTATTAGGACTAGTGCTGTGCATGATATCCTAATTTAAGCCTCATCATCAGTCCTGTAGAGCATCACAATAATTTTGTAATTAATTTCTATAAAACATCAACAGTAAACAATGATACTTCTCTCAAAAGTCTTTCAATCAGTTCACGCCCCAAGTATTTACAAAATACAACCATTTGAATCAGAATTTTTAATTAATAAAAACAAATTTCACAATCACAGCTGCTAACAGGTTGGAAAACTTCACAAAAAGAAAGTGACCAATACTATCCAACATTCTTCTCCATTTTAAATCCAGGTTCATCTTCCAGATGTTTGGAACTTTTCCAATACCAAGAACTTTTGAAAAAGAAGTGAGCACACCATATTTTGCTATGGTTTTCCAACATTTTAACATAATAAACCTTGCCAGTCAAGAATTTAAATACAATAGATTAGAAATGTATTTATGTTGTTCATGTCATGCATCTGGATCAGTAAAAAGACTGTTTATGTTGTTCATGTCATGCATCTGGATCAGTAAAAAGACTGTTTATATTGTTCATGTCGCTTGTTTGTTCCACAACAAGATTCCATCAAGCAACTCGTGCCAATCTCCTTTACTCTCAACATTATTTCTATAGCTCATAAAAACCTTTAAGTTATTAGGTTAGAAAGAAAGTATTGTTGGGTTTTGAATACTTTAATAATCTGAACAAACATTAGTCTTCAATTACAAGTGTAATCATGACAATTTCCCTCATTTTCTATGACACCATTCCATCTCTTAAGTTATTGATTCCTCATGAATAGATTTATTTGGTTTGGATTTGATAAATAATCTTAAGTCAGTTTTGAGCTCCTTGTTACTTGAGTACCTTTTTCTATCTAAGTAATGCTGGAAGGCTCTGAAAAAATAATAATCAGATAAAACAAGATGTGGTGAATAGGGTGTATGAGGCACAACTTCTCGTTTCAAGGCCTAAAGTTTTTCTTGGGTCATTTTTGCAGTATATAGTCTTGTCATGGAAAATCATTACATCTCTCTGACTGATGACCTTTCAGCCATGCTTGTTTGACTTGGATGCAAAATGTTGTGATGGACTACACCTCCCTGATCTCACCCAACACACCCTTTTTAGGGTGTAAGTGACTCTTTGGTGTTGGAACAGGTGTTTAACAGGGGTTCAACCATTGTCTCCTTTTTTGAAATGCTTATAAATAACCCACTTTTCACCAGTTATGACCCTTTCCAGAAGCGATTGATTATTGTGTCTTGTACCATGTCATGAACAAATGGCGACCATCTGAGCATATTTATTATTCATCAAATCACGTGGAATTTTGAGTCTTGTGGAGGTGGGTAATGATTGTTGTACTGAGCTGTTGAGCCACTTCTGTGGGGTCAACTTTGGACGTGCTTTAACTAAGGCTTGTAGGGCATCTTTATTGATTAATCATGACTGTCCAAAATGAGAGGAATCGGTGAGATCAAATTCTTCTAATCAGTACTTTATGATCCATCACTTCCTCATGTTCAACTCATTATCCCCATGAATTAAAATACACTTTTATCTTTAGTTTTACATTTCACAAGTTAACACAAAAAGTTTTTGTATTTTTAAACAAACTAAGAACAGAAAGAAATTTTAAGATTGTTTTAATGTTTCAAAACTAAACTAAAATTTACTCATGAACATTATAAATTACAACCAAACATAAGCCTATGACTATCACCATCAATCATAAACATTACAAATTACAACCAAACATAAGCCTATGACTATCACCATCAGTCATAAACATTACATTTTACAACCAAACATAAGCCTATGACTATCACCATCAGTCATAAACATTACAAATTACAACCAAACATAAGCCTATGACTATCACCATCAGTCATAAACATTACAAATTACAACCAAACATGACTATCACCCTATGATTACAAATTACAACCATAAGTCATTATCACCACATTACAAATTACAACCAAACATAAGCCTATGACTATCACCATCAGTCATGAATGACTTTAGTTATATTTGTTTCTCGTATCCTCTAAAGTTTTATACTTTTGTGAAATTGAAATATTCACAGCTTAAAAATATAATACTACTATTAACCCATTCAAGAATGAGCTAAAGATAAAATTGTAAGATTTTGTGAAGAACATATAATTTAACATCGAGCACGACTAAACTAATACAAACACTGCAACCATTTGTAAGTTTCATCTACTGTAAACTTGATATCTAAATCATCCCTCTCCAATTCCTCCAATGAATATCAGGTTTCCTATACTTAGGAGGGCAACTCTAACTCCACAACTGGTTCTAATATAAAACATATAGAAGATAATGTACAACTACATCTCCACAAACATGAAAACTGTCTACCTTTACTCAAACAATTCAAGAAGACAAGCTTACCTACTCAATTTCTCTCATTTTACCCTCCTACAATTAACAGACATATACCACTACCTACATTTATTACTTTCACAAAATAATATATTAACCAAAACTAAGACTGAATTATGTCATGAAAACAACCAACTAATCAGTATCTTCTGATTATTCCAGCCATGGGTATCTGAAATATTGCTATTACAATTTGTAATTATTTCTCATTAATTCAAGCTGTTTGGTTTCAGTATCATAATTCATTAAAAATGATATTTTAAGGTTATTACTATTTGTGTATATTCCAGTTTTCATATGGGAATAACTGATTAAAAAGCTTGACAATTATAAAATTACAATATCAGCAAAACCTGCCTACAAACAATGTTCTGTCAGTATGAACAACCTAGTGAAGATGATATAGAAAAGTCACTTTTACCCTTTTCAGGAACCACAAACCAGACGTCATACACAACTTTTGATGTCAGTCTGCTCAAAATCTTTCACCCAACTTGTTACACATCACTTGCAACCAACTTCTATTTTTTAAGAACCCAAAACAAGAATTCTGCTATCAGAAAACATCATCAAATAAAGTGAATTTATAAAACATCTCCAGTATTTGTTTCTCAAACTATTGCTGTGTAAAAGAAGTTTAGTTTAACTGATATCACCTACATTATAACCTGTCCAAACATACAGTCAACATATCTATTCATTCTCTTTGTCCTAAAAACTTTGTTTCTAGCTAATAATTTTTCAACCTGTCTGAATAAACAATTGTACTTAACACACACTTCAAATGGCATCTTGAGTTCCTACCACCATCCATTCTTCTCCAACATATTTAGTTCTTGAATAAAAGCAATGCTGTGCCCTTCTCCTGTTAAACAGTTCTCAAAACCTCCTCCCAGGTTACAATTTCAGTTATTTGTTTCTTTCACTAAACTATTGTATTTATAGACAGCACATTAAACAAAAGACCCTGTTATACTTCTTGTTTGTAAAATACTGATTGTTCTATTTTTTGTTGACAAATGATAAACCTAGAAAAACAGCCTTCAAAAGAAATTGTATTTTTAATTTAACAATAACCTGGTTCGTGCATCATGTAGTGAATCCATCCTGAACTTTGTTGAACACCCAGACTTCTCCATTCGGTCTCAGACATTAAGCGAGTTTTCGGAACAAGTTTTGCTATTTCTTTTGGAAGCATCACGTGCCTACAAAGCAGGAAATGGTTTAGTGTAATCTATATGACTTGTTTAATAGAGAAGTGATAGCAACATAACCTAACTGTATATTACAATGAATATTAAACAATATTTCATCCTTTCAGATAAAAACAAGCATTACTAATAAAGAGTAAAAACATGTGACAGAATAAAATGTCTCCAAGAATACTTCTAGATTTATACAAGCAAGCTTAAGTTCACACTGAGGTTTAGCCTCCTAGAAATAGTAATTTTAAACTCGCTAAAACATTCAGTGGAGTTTATTGCAAATATTTTAGAAACTAAACAGCTAAAAGTTCTCAATATTTCAAAGTGTTTTATCTACCAACTAACAAATCCATGAACTATCATCAGTACAGAACATTATGGTTCATAATATCATGCACTTCTAAAAACTTTATCAAACAGTCCTGGCTTCAGTAATTTCAAAGCAGTTCTGTTCAATAGAGAATATTTATTTTTTATAAATTATTAATAACTTGCTTCTACTTCACTCTATGACTACAAGATTATTAATACCAAAAAATACAAACATCTTGACTTGCCAGTAAAATATTAGAAAAAAAACAGAACATATCTATTATGATATGTGAAACTTAAGGACATCTATCCTGCTCATTACCATGACACAGTTTCATTACTTCACTCTTTGACTACAAGATTATTAGTACCAAAAAATACAAACATCTTGACTTGCCAGTAAATTATTAGAAGAAAAACAGAACATATCTATTATGATATGTGAAACTTAAGGACATCTATCCTGCTCATTACCATGACACAGTTTCATTACTTCACTCTATGACTACAAGATTATTAGTGCCAAAAAATACAAACATCTTGACTTACCAGTAAAAGATTAGAAGAAAAACAGAACATATCTATCATGATATGTGAAACTTAAGGATATCTATCCTGCTCATTACCATGACACAGTTTTATTACTATTTATTACGTGTTAACTTGTACTATACAATCAGTTAACCAATACAAGTACAAAATTTATATTTCGCTTTAGTGTTTTGCAATACTTTAATCAAAGCTGAGATACCTATTATTTTAAATAAAATAAATAAAAAACACATAGAAAACATTCTCATGTTTACATAAACCATATTAATAAATACAACATTGTTTTTGTTCTAAGTAATCTAAGTTATTCTATGTGAAAGTTTAGGTTGCAGTTGACGTCACAAGTTGAATGTCACTAATTTTACAATTCTTAGGTTTATATTAAAATACTTATATTTTCATTTAAGTTTAAAATACTTTAATGTGGTAATAAGCCAACTAGCACATATTGTCCATTCTTATATAAATACACTTTTATTTTTAGTATTACATTTCACAAATCAACACAAAAAGAATTTTCACATTTTTATACAAACTAAATCCAGAAATAAATTTTAAAGCTGTTTTAATCTCTCAAAACTGAACTAAAATATACTCATGAAAACTTACATTTTATAAGTTACAGAGACAAAACATAGGCCTTTTATTATCACTATCAATCATGAACGACTTTACGCTAAATACGAACGTTTAAATCACGTTATTAAGTATTAGTAATTCTAATACTGTATTAAAACTTAATAATAATAATATGGTGTTAACATTAACATTAGTAATGTACTAACAGGTCAATAGAAATGGTTCTGTAAAAATAAAATATTTAATTTCAATCGTAACTTGTGAAGTTGTAGTTAAATTAAGTTTAACCACAAAGCTGACACAAGTTTAACACTAGCAGTAACATTTAATTAACATACGTTGATTTAGATGTAGATCTAAGTTCTTATAGCAACAAGAGTAAATCGTCGTCGACATTAAATAATTAAACTTAACTAAAGCATACAGACTTAAGTTAAACCTAAGCTTACTGTTAATGTTACAACCTAGGCGTACTGGAGTATAAGTGTTAATGTTACAACAGAAAATTGTGAAAAACCTAAAAATATATAATATTTTAAAAATAAAATAACTTTTGTGACCTTTGACTACATATTAATAGCATTTAAATTAGGCTTATCTATAATATAGATTAAATTTAGAATCTATATTACGTCAAATCACCTGTATTCATATTTGTCATCGTAATATTTATCAGAATAATAAATATTTTTTCGAGACATAGTTCTTGGTAAATCCTAACTTTAAGTGGTTGTTTTACAAGGTATCTATTGCTGTTACAAACTTATAAATAGCATTTATTTCCGAATTCCAGTTTCAAGCGGAAGCGTTCAACTACTTTGTTTAAACTTGGGACCCAGAAATATCTATTCAATGATTGGACAACTTAACCACATGAATTATTTTTACGTTTCCCCAACAGAGGGCTACATTTGCTTTTATAAGAGGAAAATACATAAAATAGAGAGAAGAAACCTAAAATAAAAGTGTTTGATTCACTATTACAGAACACTGAATTCATATGGATACAAGCTTCGACAAACATTGGACTGATGAGTGTACGGGAAAATATCGAAACGTTTATTCATATATATATAAAAAACCGCTCGTTTGGGTTGAGAAAATATTTTACATAGAAGAGCGAACAACGTTTCGACCTTCTTCGGTCATCGTCAGGTTTACAGAGAAAGAAAGAGGTAACTGACCGGAAGCTGACCACATGTTTGGAAGGGGTTGTATAACTGAGTGTCGGAATATAGAGGACGGTATTAGATGTTTGAATATATACGTTTATTTATTTTATCATATTAATATAGGTATAAAGGCGTTCCTTTATATTGGTTTATTTTGGGTTTAAGTTGTTTTTTGCATATATATTTCTCTACAAGTGGGTTTTCTCGACATCACTGTTTATTCATATAAGTTTAGTGTTAATCCGTGATGACAAGAAAACCCACTTGTAGAGAAAAATATGGATGTAAAAACGACTTGTATGAGTTAAGAAGATTTTTTTATGTAGAGAAGTGAACAATGTTTCGACCTTCGGTCATCGTCAGGTTCACAAAGAAAGAAAGAGGTAACTGACCAATAGCTGACCACATGTTTGAAGGGGGTTGTGTAATTGAGTGTAGATGTGTAGAGGGCTTGTTTAGATGTTTGAATATATATATATATATATATTTAATATAAGTATACTGGAGGCCTAGCATGGCCTAACGCGTAAGGCGTGCGACTTCTAATCCGAGGGTCGCGGGTTCGCGCCCGCGTCGCGCTAGACATGCTCGCCCTCCCAGCCGTTGGGGTGTATAATGTTATGGTCAATCCCACTATTTGTTGGTAAAAGAGTAGCCCAAGAGTTGGCGGTGGGTGGTGATGACTAGCTGCCTTCCCTCTAGTCTTACACTCCTAAATTACGGACGGCTAGCACAGATAGTTCTCGAGTACCTTTGTGCGAAATTCTAACACAAAAATATAGGTATAAAGGTGTTTCTTTGTATTGGTTTATTTTGGGTTTAAGTTGTATAAGTAAGGCTTCTGTAATTTTGCGTTTGTTTATGTTTGTTTCTTTATTTAGTATTTGGGTGTTTTTTATGGTTATGTTATGTTTATTTGATTTGCAGTGTTCGAAAACGTGTGAAGGTAACTTTTGTGTTCTTTGAACCTGGTTTCCATTTTTCTACTTGTTTCTCCAACATAGAAGTCGTGGCAGTTATTACATTGTATTTTATAAATAATGTTGGTGTGGTGTTTGTCAGTACAGTTGTTACATAGTATAGACCTTAGTTTTGTGCCGGGTTTTAGAATAAATTTGGTATTAACTGGAATATCATATTTAGTATGGGATGTAGAAAACCTATGATGTTTCACTCATCAACAGACACTTTGTAGAAAACATTTCGATCTGTCATGAGTGATAGAACCAGTAGTATCAACAGTGAATTTTATTCGATCGCATGCATTCAATCATTGTCAGTTTCAAACATGTTTGGAAGAAATAGAAGCTGAATATGGCGATTTACCGTACCACACTGCTGTAAGATGGCTTAGTAAAGTTACCTTACGAGTTTTTGAACTTCGGATGGAGATTAACATTTATTTTGAATGAGAAAAGTCGTGCTCAGCCGCTACTTGTACACAGTAAATTGTTATGGAAATTAACAATCTCGACTGACTGAATGACGCATCTTAACGAGCTCAGTTTTAAATTGTAAGGCGATTCTGAGCTTATATGCGACACATACTGTGCAGTGAAAGATTTTCAACATAAAGTAACCTTCTTTCACTCTCAGTTAATGATAATTAACTTCAACCACTTTTCCTGCTGTGAAAAATACAACCAAGAAGCAAATTCTCCATTTCCTTTTGAATTCGCTCAAGACATTCTCACTAGTCTGAAGCTACAGTTTCAATAGGCGCGTTTCTCAGGTTTCGATGAAAATTTGAAAGCATTAAAAATCTTTCAAAATCAATTTGACTGCATTATCGAGAAATTTCCATCAGTTCTTTAAGTTGAAGTTATTAATCTGCAGTCAAATGACATGTTAAGAGACAAGTACAAAAGGCAAAACTTGATGGAATTTTATAAATGTCTCTCAGACGAAGGATATACTTCTTTTAAATTCTCTGCTCGATAATGGGTATCTTCATTTGACACAACCTATCTATGTGAAAAAATTGTTTCAAAGATGAAGTATATGAAATCTGTTTATAGGTCAGTGTTAACTGATCGCCACAATTTGACAACAGTTTGTCCCAAAAAAAGAATTCCATAGTTCTCATAGATCGATAGTACATGGAAGTTTATGTATAAAAAACATTACAGTAATCAGAAAAACAAGCTGTTTCCATAGCCTTGTATGATCATGGTTTCATTTTTATTCGCCTTGGCCCGAAGACAGAAAAACATTTTTAACCCGGTTCGTCTCCACAAACGTTTGTCGACCCCTGTTCTACACAATTGTTGACAAACTAGAAACCCATATGAGAAGAAGAGGAGAGGTGTACAAAGAAAGCCACCTTCTACATAATTGTTAACAAACTAGAAACCCAGATGAGAAGAAGAGGAGAGGTGTACAAAGAAAGCCACCTTCTACATAATTGTTAACAAACTAGAAACCCAGATGAGAAGAAGAGGAGAGGTGTACAAAGAAAGCCACCTTACATAATTGTTGACAAACTAGAAACCCAGATGAGAAGAAGAGGAGAGGTGTACAAAGAAAGCCACCTTCTACATAATTGTTAACAAACTAGAAACCCAGATGAGAGAGGTGTACAAAGAAAGCCACCTTCTACACAAGAGGTGTAGAAAGGTGTACAAAGACAGCCACCTTCTACATAATTGTTGACAAACTAGAAACCCAGATGAGAAGAAGAGAAGAGGTGTACAAAGAAAGCCACCTTCTACATAATTGTTGACAAACTAGAAACCCAGATGAGAAGAAGAGAAGAGGTGTACAAAGAAAGCCACCTTCTACATAATTGTTGACAAACTAGAAACCCAGATGAGAAGATGAAAGAAGAGAGGTGTACAAAGAAAGCCACCTTCTACATAATTGTTGACAAACTAGAAACCCAGATGAGAAGAAGAGAAGAGGTGTACAAAGAAAGCCACCTTCTACATAATTGTTGACAAACTAGAAACCCAGATGAGAAGAAGAGGAGAGGTGTACAAAGAAAGCCACCTTCTACATAATTGTTGACAAACTAGAAACCCAGATGAGAAGAAGAGGAGAGATGTACAAAGAAAGCCACCTTCTACATAATTGTTGACAAACTAGAAACCCAGATGAGAAGAAGAGGAGAGGTGTACAAAGAAAGCCACCTTCTACATAATTGTTGACAAACTAGAAACCCAGATGAGAAGAAGAGGAGAGATGTACAAAGAAAGCCACCTTCTACATAATTGTTGACAAACTAGAAACCCAGATGAGTAGAAGGTGAAAGGTGTACAAACAGATTTTCTTTCCTAAGTGATGTGACAAATGACGTCACTTCATCTGCTG
Source organism: Tachypleus tridentatus (assembly GCF_004210375.1). Classification (NCBI taxonomy): domain Eukaryota; kingdom Metazoa; phylum Arthropoda; class Merostomata; order Xiphosura; family Limulidae; genus Tachypleus; species Tachypleus tridentatus. The sequence goes on from NW_027467777.1 coordinate 22,856,737, forward strand.
AAACTGAAAGGTACTCTAGGTGTTCCCAAAAACTAATTGGTGCTTACCCATAGGACTTGGACACTAATCTTTCTTCCGAGCTTCAGCAGTTTCACTCATATGTATGCCATAAGTTCAGTGCAACAAAAACTGTAAAAGCCAGATTTAGTCATGCTGAACTTTATAAAATAATTTCAAAAGACAAAACTGAGTGTGCGTTTACAAACGTAGACATTGCATTGCGTATATTTTTAACATTAATGGTCACAAATTGCACAGCTGGTCATATTAAATATACGGTCAGAACTAACAACTATGTGACAAGACAGGCTGGATGCCTTGTTTCTGCTAAGTATAGAAGCACATTTGTTACGTCAAATTAGTTTTGAAAACTTGATCAAAGACTTTGCAATTAAAAAATCTAGAAAAAATTCTTTTAAAATTTAAATAAATATTAAGGCATAGGCAAATAATTTGCTTGCTGGGTTTTTTAACATCAAAGTGAGGAGTTTTTGAATAAAAGGGTTTTGAGTAAATTTTTCATTTCCGTTAACATCAACATGAGAATTTTTAACATCAAAGTGAAAACAAATATACAGCAAAAATAAATCATTTTAGTTATCACTAATCAAAGAAGTTTGTTTGTTTTCAAATTCGCGCAAAACTACACGAGACCTATCTGCGCTAGCCGTCCCTAATTTAGCAGTGTAAGACTAGAGAGAAGGCAGCTAGTCTTCACCTCCCACCGCCAACTTTTGGGCTACTTTTTCACTTACGAATAGTGGGTTTGATAAATACATGAACAACAAGGACTGGTTTTAATTGTTGTTGTTTTTTAAGTTTATATCAGTTTAAATTGTGGAACAGCCGAGATGGGCCAATAGGTCTCATGTTATTCCAAAACGTTATTGCATTAAAATATCAAAGCTCATGAAAGTTATGAATTATAGAGATCAGAGCACGTTCAAATTAGAGTATTCGTGGTTTGATTGAGTTAGTTTAGTACCAATCAAACAGTTCAATGTAAGTAAATTTATTCAGTTTTAGCAGTGACTCGCTGAGTTAAGTGTTTGCTTGTCTATAAAATCTCATAAGGTTGTGCGTAATCTCATAGTTTGTGTAGAAATGTTATATTTGAAGTTGGGAGTGTATGCATTACATTAGGTCTACTATTGAACGGTTGTAATAAACGTTACAAAAGGAAAAGGTAATTTGTTATCGTTAGATGAACTGGCATTATTTTTACTAAATATTTTGTTTGCTTGTTTGTTTTGAATTTTGCGCAAAGCTTCTCAAGTGCCACCTGCGCTAGCCGTCCCTAATTTAGTACTGTAAGACGAGAGGGAAGGCAGCTAGTCATCACCACCCACCCCCAACTCTTTGGCTGCTCTTTTACCAACGAATAGTGGAATTGACCGTATATTATAACGCCCATACGGCTGAAAGGGCTTTGCTAAATAATCAAAAGAATTCAACCAACAACGGAGCACGTTTCAGCAATATAGCATCACTAGTTATTGTATTATAATTTATCGTAGTTTCAAAGGAATTTGGTTTTAGTTACATAGTTACGGAAGTATCAGATGAAATATTTTTAATCGTGAATCCTACGTAAAATTATATTGAATATAATTATTATCAAACGTATCTGCGTAAAAAGGGAAAGTAATATGAATGAAAATACAAATTTTCATACGGTAGTAAATAAAATATTTATTTTAATTTATTTTGAATTCAAAATGTTTTTATTTTCAGTTTGTTTATATTAATCAACCATGATGATGTCCGGGTATATATAATATATATAATGTGCCATATATTCTAATATATGTGTTATTGCATCCATAACAACACTTTTTACGTTAGTTAAGCCTAGCCTCAAGTCAAGTTCAATATAACTAGTACCACAGCAGATTACGTTAAGACGTTCAAGTGTAAACTCTGAATTCTGAAACGTCATATGTTTCAGCCGTTGTACTGAGTTTGTGTTTTGTTGTGGTGTTTTTTAATCTGTTCTTGTTTCTTAAAGAGTGAAATAACACTTTGGACTACATTGTGCGCTCATTTGTTTGTTTTTAAACACAAAATTAAATAATGGAATATCTGTGCTCTGCCCTCCATAGGTATCAAAACCCGGTTTTTAACATTATAAGCCTCTTGACTTATCCTTTGCCACTTGATTGAACACTGCGTTCACTGAGAGGATTCAAACTGTTTTATTATATTGCAACAGGTGGCAGCAGTGTACACAAAATCCTTTATTAACTCTCTATTGGCTTTATTATTTTATTTGTTCGGAATGTATTATAAAACATATTATGAAAATTTACTGATTTTACTGTTATAAGCATGTCTTTTTATAATACGTATAGTTTTCGTATTCATTCGCTTTTCTGTCGTGAAAAGTTGTGATACACTTATACGTTTGTTGATAAGTTCAAAGTTACCGCGGGTATCGAAACTATATTTGTAAAGAATAACCTATAGAATTAAAGAAAAACATGTGAAAATTAATTCAAGATAAAAATGTGTGTTTCTTATATTTACCTTGGATCTTTATGAAACACCCTTGTCGAGACTGAAAAGAACGAATCTTCTGTTGGTGGACAAAAATGTTCGTGAAATCATAAAAACGTCAGACATAGATTCGTCATTTGTTCTAGTACAGAATTGGCCAAACCGCGGCTCTTTCACATATAATGTGCAGTTCGCAGAAATGTGTTGGCTGAACTTATTTTTGCATCATAATTAATATAAAAAGCAAATAAAAAAATTCAAGCTTTACAATTATTCATTGACTATAAACTGAGAGTCCACTAGATCAAAACGTTAGCTTAATGTTCATGGTGAATAAATATATTTAATAATTTAAATCCTAATTTTAATGTTAGATTTAAATAAGAGATTAAAGAAATTCCTGATCAACAAAGATCAGAGGAGTTGTACTGGATCAGTAACCATACAAGTAAGGATTACAGAGGAATTGTATTGGATCAGTAATTATACAAGTAAGGATTACAGAGGAATTGTATTGGATCAGTAATCATACAAGTAAGGATTACAGATGAATTGTATTGGACCAGTAATCATACAAGTAAGGATTACAGAGAAATTGTATTGGATCAGTAATCATACAAGTAAGAATTACAGAGGAATTGTACTGGATTAGTAATCATACAAGTAAGGATTACAGAGGAATTGTATTGGATCAGTAATTATACAAGTAAGGATTACAGAGGAATTGTACTGGATCAGTAACCATACAAGTAAGGATTACAGAGGAATTGTATTGGATCAGTAATTATACAAGTAAGGATTACAGAGGAATTGTACTGGATCAGTAACCATACAAGTAAGGATTACAGAGGAATTGTACTGGATTAGTAATCATACAAGTAAGGATTACAGAGAAATTGTATTGGATCAGTAATCATACAAGTAAGGATTACAGAGGAATTGTACTGGATTAGTAATCATACAAGTAAGGATTACAGAGAAATTGTATTGGATCAGTAACCATACAAGTAAGGATTACAGAGGAATTGTATTGGATCAGTAATCATACAAGTAAGGATTACAGATGAATTGTATTGGACCAGTAATCATAGAAGAAAGAATTACAGAGGAATTGTACTGGATCAGTAATCATAGAAGAAAGAATTACAGAGGAATTGTGTTAGAGAATCAGTGATCATACAAGCAAGGATTAAAGAGGAATTGTTCTGGAGAATCGGTAATCATACAAGCAAGGATTACAGAGGAATTGTTCTGGAGAATCAGTAATCATACAAGTGGTGCTGACAACGTTTGTTTTAGTGATCGCGTGATTGTGGCGTGTGTGGCTGTGTTGAAGGCAGTAAATTTAGTGGAGTGTTAGTATGATATTGATCGCTGTAGAGTTTGGTTGCGTTGCGCGTGTTGGAGCTTGTTGTTTCTTTTCACATAATTTTTCAAAAGTGTCTGTGAAAAATTTGTGAAGGAAGATGGCGTCATCAAATTGTAAGAAGCGAATGTATGAAGATGAAAACAGAAATTTTAAGCCAGTGTGGGAGGAAGATTTTGTATTCACCGTTAAAGGAGGTAAACCTTTGTGTCTTATCTGCAATGTGTTACTCAGTCATTACAAAACCAGTAGCTTGAAACGCCACTATGAAACAAATCACAAAAACTTTTTGTATGATTATCCACCTAAATCAGGATTACGGAAAAACAAATTAATTGTATTAAAATCATCATTAAATAGCCAGCAGACACTGTTTACAATGCTCAGTAAGGAAGTTGATACAACGACCGAAGATAGTTTTGTTATATCGCGGAATATTGTTCGTGCTAAACGTCCATATTCTGATGGTGAATTTGTTAAGAAGAATATTATAGCTGAAGTTGTTGCAGTATTAGATCCAAATAGCACAAAACTTCAGCGACTAATAACACAAATACCAGCTTCACGCCACACTACAAAGAGACGTATATCCTAGATCAGTGCTGATGTTGCAGGCAAAATGATTTAAAGAATTCCCTTGCATTCAGCTTAGCCCTTGATGAATCTACAGACATACAAGACAACCCACAACTGGCGGTATTTATTCGTTATGTTTCCTCTGATGTAACTGTGAAAGAAATGTTGGACTTAGTGTCACTAAAAAAACAACTCGTGGTGTTGACATTAAATATGCGTTTGACAGAACAAATACTGATATTCCACTGGGTAAACTCGTCAGTGTGCAACAGATGGACCACCTGCAATGGTGGGGAAAAATGCAGGATTAATTGCACTTATGAAAAGTGACCCCAGCTTTACAGAGTTTCTCCCTGTTCACTGTATTATTCATTGTAAACATCTGGCAGCCAGGTACTTCAAGCATGAAGATGTTATGAAACTTGTTCTTGAAATTGTCATACGCTTAAATGGGAAGATCCACCGACAATTCAAAAATGTTATTAAAGAACTGGAACTTGAAGATAAACCCAGTGATGTCTCTTTCTTTTGCATTGTGAAGTAATTGTCAACCAGCAATGTCTTAAATAGGTTTGTGGATCTGATGGAACCTATTTTTACTTTTCTTGAAGAAAAGAAAAGATTCCATTCTCAACTGAAAAGTTATGAATGGATGCAAGATCTAATGTTCCTTACTAATATAATGAATCATCCGCAAACTCTCAACTTGGCACTACAAGGGAAGGATAATATTGTTTCTAATCTTACTCAGACAATTTTCAATTTTCTGAATAAAATAAGAATTTTTTTCTAAAGAAACATATTGTGAAGAAACTTCAATTACTTTCCCAATCTCAAAAGGAGAGTAAATACATTCTTTAATATTGAAATAAAAAAGCCACAAATTGGAAGAATACAAAGATAAATTATAAGGACTGCTTGATAATATTCGTCAGAGGTTTGAGAACTTGCAGAAGCTGAAGCCCTGCTTCTCCTTTCTTGTACCTCCATTCATAGTTGATGTGATCAATGATGGTTATCCAATTCTCGAACTCGTTACAGAATCATCTGCTGTGAAAATGGAACTAATAGAACTACCTAGGTCTAAATATGATCCATAAATACCATTCTACAATTTAGTTCTGGAAGCAAATTCCAGAAATAAAATATCCTGACATGAAAGAAGTCCGTGTGCGACGCATCTCAATTTTCAGTAAAATATACTGACAAGACCTCTACTAACAGTAAATAGCCTGATAATTGTATCAAAACTCACAAGACCTCTACTAACAGTAAATAGCCTGATAATTGTATCGAAACTCACAAGACCTCTACTAACAGTAAATAGCCTGATAATTGTATCAAAACTCCCAAGACCTCTACTAACAGTAAATAGCCTGATAATTGTATCAAAACTCACAAGACCTCTACTAACAGTAAATAGCCTGATAATTGTATCGAAACGCACAATACCTCTACTAACAGTAAATAGCCTGATAATTGTATCGAAACTCACAAGACCTCTACTAACAGTAAATAGCCTGATAATTGTATCGAAACTCCCAAGACCTCTACTAACAGTAAATAGCCTGATAATTGTATCAAAACTCCCAAGACCTCTACTAACAGTAAATAGCCTGATAATTGTATCGAAACTCACAAGACCTCTACTAACAGTAAATAGCCTGATAATTGTATCGAAACTCACAAGACCTCTACTAACAGTAAATAGCCTGATAATTGTATCGAAACTCACAAGACCTCTACTAACAGTAAATAGCCTGATAATTGTATCGAAACTCACAAGACCTCTACTAACAGTAAATAGCCTGATAATTGTATCGAAACTCACAAGACCTCTACTAACAGTAAATAGCCTGATAATTGTATCGAAACTCACAAGACCTCTACTAACAGTAAATAGCCTGATAATTGTATCAAAACTCCCAAGACCTCTACTAACAGTAAATAGCCTGATAATTGTATCGAAACTCACAAGACCTCTACTAACAGTAAATAGCCTGATAATTGTATCGAAACTCACAAGACCTCTACTAACAGTAAATAGCCTGATAATTGTATCAAAACTCCCAAGACCTCTACTAACAGTAAATAGCCTGATAATTGTATCAAAACTCCCAAGACCTCTACTAACAGTAAATAGCCTGATAATTGTATCGAAACTCACAAGACCTCTACTAACAGTAAATAGCCTGATAATTGTATCGAAACTCACAAGACCTCTACTAACAGTAAATAGCCTGATAATTGTATCAAAACTCCCAAGACCTCTACTAACAGTAAATAGCCTGATAATTGTATCAAAACTCACAAGACCTCTACTAACAGTAAATAGCCTGATAATTGTATTGATACCTTCTATCTTTATTTTTGGCTGTCTCATTTAATGTTAATGAAATGTAAATTTGCATATTTTACTTTGATGTTTCCGTAGTTCATTACCGTATTAAATATAGTTGAAACAATAATTAGCCAGGCTTTTGAAAACATTTGATATATATATACGTATGTACTTTGTGATTGTTGTAACTAATACAAATTAACAGTTTAACAACTACATACATGAATACATATCATTAAATACATGTATTTATTAATATTTATATATAATTTATATAACAAAATGTAGATGTAACAGTTTAAACGTGTGTATAATATTTGTTCATGTTCTCAAACATCTCAAGTTTATCGTATGTGGCTCTTATGTTAAGCAAGTTTGGTCATCCCCGGTCTAGTATGTGACCCATTGACACAAGGGTTGCGGTTAATTGAATCGATGAAAGTTTGGTATTAATCTATTGATTAATTTTATATACACTTTTCCCAGGTCTCCACATCTAGCATGGCTAGATGGTTAAGGCGCTCGACTCGTAATCCGAGGGTCGTGGGTTCCAATACCCGTTACACCAAACATACTCACCGTTTCAGTCGTGAGAGCGTTGTAATATTATGGCCAATTCCACTACTCGTTAGTATAAGAGTAACCCAAGAATTGGCGGTGGGTGGTGATGAATAGCTGCCATCTCTTTAGTCTGCATTGCTAAATTAAAGATGGCTAGCGCGGATAACCCTCGCGTAACTTTACGCGAAATTCAGAAAAACAAATCCACCCGCTGGTGGCCGCTCATTTGCCCATTCATAAGAGAAACGATTTCGTTTTTCATCGAAGTTTTCAGAACCATCACGTTACGTCACTTCATGCCTGTTACAGGAATAAGGATCTTGGATATTTTTTTTTTTGTGACTTCATTCAAGAAAGAAATTTTCTCTTACATATTTCGTATACCTCCCATTACCAAGAAACCTAAGTTACTGCGTAGTTAGTAAACATTATAATTATTGTAAACGAACTTCATTCGCAGGCTGTTGACCACAATATAGTTAAGATATATTTCTAAGCCCTCTGGCCAACAACTTGGACAATCTTACCCCTAACATGGTTTGATGTCGCAATTATTAAGTAACCTACAAATTGAGAGCAATCAGACACTGTCTACCATCTCGCATTTAAATCAGATCTGGCCTGGTCTGGTGGTTAGGACTCTCGACTGCCAATGTGCGGGTGGCGAGTTCGAATCCCGCCACCAAACTTGCTCGACATTTCGCCCATGGAGATGTTATATTATGCGATCAATCCCACTTTTCGATGGTAAAATAGTAGCTCAAAAGTTAGCGGTAGTTGGTGTTGACTAGCTGCCTTACCTCTAGTATATCACTGCTGAATTACGAATGGCTGAACAGAGATAGCCCTAGAAATAAACAAAAACCTTTGTGGTCCACATTACGATAAGTTTTTGTGTTTTTTTCCATACAGAAAACGTTAAAATTAAAACTTTTCAATCACTCGATAAGTTTCGCACTGGTTTAAATCATATGTTCTTCTTGACGATTACGATCAGGTTAAAAAAACAGTAAATAGAACCATTAACTGACTTTTGGACATAGATAACATTAAAATAACAATTGTTACAATCTGTTTCCTTGGTGACGTTTTCAAGAAAACCGTCATTTTGCAAGCTGAAAACAATGTTTCAAATATGAATTTCGACCCTGGTGAGGCGTGAGTTGACACATAGTACGTATATTTGTTCGAATTCGCCAGGTCTCACGTGCTAGGTGTTCTCCAATTTCTTACGTCATTTGTAACGCCATTGGTTCAATCCGGTAAGCTATTCCGCGAATCTTGTATATTTGTTTTCCTACGCACCTTATAAAGCGTACAATTGCATGCTTTGTTAGTATATCAACTAATGAAATTAAACGTCATTCGTAGATATGAAGTTGGGAAACATAAAGGCGTTGTTAAAGTTATAATTGCACTCATTATAAATACTTTATCAAATATCAAACACGTGCGAATAAAACTTTTTTAAAAATCTCCACGTGAATATATTTCTCTAAAACCATGTTATTAAACTCTGCGAAACAAAACTTGGCAAGACGCCAATCCCACCTGCGAGAAAATACGGACCCAGGAAGTAACTAACTTGATTGTAGCACTAAAATATAAGAATTACTTTAGATTTAAAGAGAGATTGGTCGAAAGAAGTGGACAAAAAAAATACTTTAGAACAAGTGCTAACTACAAATCACACAAGTAAAACCTGATAGAAAGTTAAGTTTTTATCTGAAAAAGTGTAGCAGTCATAATTAGGAGGAGATGTCCTCCCAAACTTTCATAAAACACAAGTTTAAAGTAATATTGGAAGACATATATTAACCCTAGCTTTACGTTATCTTTAGAAGTACCGTGTTTCTCCGAAAATAAGACAGGGCTTATATTAATTTTCACTCCAAAATATGACACTGGGGCTTATTTTCGGGGGATGTCTTATTTTGATATATTAAAAAAATGAAGTTACAAAGTAAAACTATTAAACTAACCATTTAAAATAAACTATTATTAAACTATTAAACTAACTGATTAATACTTAAACAAACTAATTAACTAACTATTAAACTAATTAATAAATTAATTTTTTTTTATTTCTTTCCTCTTCCTGCCACTCTTAACTAGGGCTTATTTTAAGGGTAGGGCTTATATTAAAACTATCCCCAAAAATCACACTAGGTCTTATTTTATGGGAAGGTCTTATTATCGGAGAAACACGGTACGTACATTATTAGAAAACATGTATTAACCCTAACTTTACGTTATCTTTTAAAGTACGTACATTACTTGAAAACATGTATTAACCTTAACTTTACGTTATCTTTTGAAGTACGTACATTATTAGAAAACATGTATTTACCCTAACTTTTTGCTATTTTAGAATACGTACCATATTCAAAAATATGTATTAACTCTAACTTTATGGTATCTTTTACTGCTCGAACTTTAAATGAAAACATAAAGTTAGGGTTAATACACGTTTTCCAACAAAGTAAATATGTTACGTATGAATTTTGGTTATGTGTGCATGTACATATTTTAACTACCGACCGCTTTATTAATAAACGTGAACAATAAATTGAACATTTAGTAGATTCCACAGTTTCAGTCACCAAATTCTTAATTCACAGACGTAAGAAACTGGATAAGAAAATATTTAATATATCAGAAGAAAATACTTTGGTAAACAGTTGAGCATTATAAACAATGTGTAAACATGTTTATTGTTAGGTCAAGTCAGTAGACAAGGGTTTGATGAACAATTGATCATCATGAACAATAGATATAAACACGTTTATTGTTGGGTAAAGTCAGCAAACAAGAGTTCAATAAACAGTTTATCATCATAAACAATAGATATAAACACGTTTATTGTTAGGTCAGGTTAATAGACAAGGGTTCAATAAACAGTTGAGCATCATAAACAATACATATAAACACGTTTATTGTTAGGTCAGGTTAATAGACAAGGGTTCAATAAACAGTTGATCATCATAAACAATAGATATAAACACGTTTATTGTTAGGTCAAGTCAGTAGACAAGGGTTTGATGAACAATTGATCATCATGAACAGTATATATAAACATGTTTATTGTTGGGTAAAGTCAGCAAACAAGAGTTCAATAAACAGTTGATCATCATAAACAATAGATATAAACACGTTTATTGTTAGATTAAGTCAGAAGACAAGGGTTTAATGAACAATTGAGCACCATAAACAGTATATATAAACACGTTTATTGTTAGGTCAAGTTAGTAGACAAGGGTTCAATAAACAGTTGAGCATCATAAACAATACATATAAACACGTTTAATGTTAGGTCAAGTTAATAGACAAGGGTTCAATAAACAGTTGAGCATCATAAACAATACATATAAACATGTTTATTGTTAGGTCAAGTCATAAAACAAAGGTTTGATGAACAAATAATAGTGATAAACAACTTTAAGACGTGTAGTGTCAGGTAAGATCAGTATGGAGTAAGATTAGTATCAGGTAAGATCAGTATTGAGTAAGATTAGTATCAGGTAAGATTAGTATTGAGTAAGATTAGTATCAGGTAAGATCAACATTGAGTAAGATAAACAATCAGGTAAGATCAGTATTGAGTAAGATTAGTATCAGGAGTTTAGTATCAGGTAAGATCAGTATGGAGTAAGATTAGTATCAATACATCAGTAAACAAGATAAGTATCAGGTAAGATTATTATCAGGTAAGATCAGTATGGAGTAAGATTAGTATCAGGTAATATCAGTATTAGGTAAGATCAGTATGGAGTAAGATTAGTATCAGGTAATATCAGTATGGAGTAAGATTAGTATCAGGTAAGATCAGTATGGAGTAAGATTAGTATCAGGTAAAATTAGTATCAGGTAAGACTAGTATCAGGTAATATCAGTATTAGGTAAGATCAGTATGGAGTAAGATTAGTATCAGGTAATATCAGTATGGAGTAAGATGAGTATCAGGTAATATCAGTATGGAGTAAGATTAGTATCAGGTAAAATTAGTATCAGGTAAGACTAGTATCAGGTAATATCAGTATTAGGTAAGATTATTATCAGGTAAGATCAGTATCGAGTAAGATTAGTATAAGATAAAATCAGTATTAGGTAAGATTATTATCAGGTAAGATCAGTATGGAGTAAGATTAGTATCAGGTAAGATCAGTATGGAGTAAGATTAGTGTCAGGTAAGATCAGTATGGAGTAAGATTAGTATCAGGTAAGATCAGTATGGAGTAAGATTAGTATCAGGTAAGATCAGTATTGAGTAAGATTAGTATCAGGTAAGATTAGTATTGAGTAAGATTAGTATCAGGTAAGATCAGTATTGAGTAAGATTAGTATCAGGTAAGATCAGTATGGAGTAAGATTAGTATCAGGTAAGATTAGTATCAGGTAAGATCAGTATGGAGTAAGATTAGTATCAGGTAATATCAGTATGCAGTAAGATAAGTATCAGGTAAGATTATTATCAGGTAAGATCAGTATGGAGTAAGATTAGTTTCAGGGTATCAGGTAAGATCAGTATGGAGTAAGATTAGTATCAGGTAATATCAGTATGGAGTAAGATAATCAGGTAAGATCAGTATGGAGTAAGATTAGTATCAGGTAACATCAGTATGGAGTAAGATTAGTATCAGGTAATATCAGTATGGAGTAAGATGAGTATCAGGTAATATCAGTATGGAGTAAGATTAGTATCAGGTAAAATTAGTATCAGGTAAGACTAGTATCAGGTAATATCAGTATTAGGTAAGATTATTATCAGGTAAGATCAGTATCGAGTAAGATTAGTATAAGATAAAATCAGTATTAGGTAAGATTATTATCAGGTAAGATCAGTATGGAGTAAGATTAGTTTCAGGTAAGATCAGTATGGAGTAAGATTCGTGTCAGATAATATCAGTATGGAGTAAGATTAGTATCAGGTAAGATCAGTATGGAGTAAGATTAGTATCAGGTAAGATCAGTATGGAGTAAGATTAGTATCAGGTAATATTAGTATTAGGTAAGATCAGTATGGAGTAAGATTAGTATCAGGTAATATCAGTATGGAGTAAGATGAGTATCAGGTAATATCAGTATGGAGTAAGATTAGTATCAGGTAAAATTAGTATCAGGTAAGACTAGTATCAGGTAATATCAGTATTAGGTAAGATTATTATCAGGTAAGATCAGTATCGAGTAAGATTAGTATAAGATAAAATCAGTATTAGGTAAGATTATTATCAGGTAAGATCAGTATGGAGTAAGATTAGTATCAGGTAAGATCAGTATGGAGTAAGATTAGTATCAGGTAATATCAGTATGGAGTAAGATTAGTATCAGGTAAGATCAGTATGGAGTAAGATTAGTATCAGGTAAGATCAGTATGGAGTAAGATTAGTATCAGGTAAGATCAGTATGGAGTAAGATTAGTATCAGGTAATATTAGTATGCAGTAAGATTAGTATCAGGTAAGATTAGTATCAGGTAAGATCAGTATCAGGTAAGAACAGTATTAGGTAAGATTAGTATCAGGTAAGATCAGTATGGAGTAAGATCAGTGTCAGGTAAGATCAGTATGGAGTAAGATTAGTGTCAGGTAAAATCAGGATGGAGTAAGATTAGTATCAGGTAAGATCAGTATTAGGTAAGATTAGTATCAGGTAAGATCAGTATGGAGTAAGATTAGTATTAGGTAATATCAGTATAGAGTAAGATTAGTATCAGGTAAGATCAGTATTAGGTAAGATTAGTATCAGGTAAGATCAGTATGGAGTAAGATTAGTATTAGGTAATATCAGTGTTAGGTAAGATCAGTATTAGGTAAGATTATTATCGCGTAAGATCATTACTGAGTAAGATCAGTATTAGGTAAGATCAGAAGATGAAGTGGAACACAATGAACTAAACTGGTTATTTAATGGACCTTTCTTCATCGTTTTATCTGCAAATTGTTGGAGATAAAAATGTATATGAAACACATATAAGGTTATCGAAGTATAATTACTTGTGCTTGAATGTCTCAAGTTTCGCCGTACGATGACCACCCTTTGGACTATGTAAAATAACAAGTTTTAAGGTTATGAATAAATTAATTAACTAGAGATAAACAACATCAAGGTCAAACGTACCAGACTTCTGATGTATAGACCCATGGTTAATATCCCGTTGATACGCAGAAAAACACACTGCAGTATTTGGAGCCTTAGGTGCGTTATATGGATGGTTGCCAGACCCAAATATTCGGTAAGACAATAGTAGCCCAGAAGTTGTCGGTACGTGCTTTCTCTAATCTGTCAGTTTAAAATTAAGGGTTGCTAGCGAAACTAGCCTTTTAATATACTTTTTTCAATATTCGAAATTAAACAAACCAAAGTTTACTTGCTATGCCCGAAACGACTCTGGGTTACATTTTGTTAGGTATATTTTGTTTGTGCTGTTGTGGTTACATGTCTGTCTTCTGGACTCCAGAATATGAAGTACAGTAATTCCGATCGAAATTGCTTGTTATGATGTAAAGTGTAGCAGTATTAACCGAAACGGCTAGCCATGATGTGTAGTACTGGTACTGACCGAAACGGCTCGTTGCAAGTAGTGATGCTTCAAGAGTTAAATCTGTTTTGGTGAGTAATATTCGCAAAACAGTGTGTTGTCTGTTAATATGTTTAATTAATTTAGCAAAATGGTGACTGCACGTCACGAAATTGGTCTAGACTTTGAGAACCATAATAGATTTTATCAAAGATGAAAACTGATCTGAACTACGTTTGCAAATTTTAAAACCTAAAATTAAAAGCGTTTTGAAATAATTTTGTGAAATACTAACGATCACGTGCGAACATATGCACGTGAAGATGAAGCAATATATTCGTCAGCAATATTTTACTTTGGTAACAGGATTATGTTTCGACTGAGAGCTCTTAGTCATTAGTTTCCATAATTATTAGGTATAAGCAGAACTACTGGATTCAAACATTGGTTAGGTAGTTAACTTGCACGTGCGGTCAGCAACAAGGTTTCATTTATATGAAGTTGATTAAATGACAAGAATGATAAGTGTGTCCTTACACAAAACATTTAACAGCACATGTGCATGATGAAACTTTAAGATACAGAAATAATTTAAAACCTTTTCTGTGTTAGATAACCCGTCACAGTTGGACTGAGGATGGATGCCAACATCCGAGATGGATCTATCTGTGAAATAAAACCTCGGAGGTTCTCTGCTGCTATCATCAACTCGTTCTTTACTTTCCTTCTTGTTTACTAGATATAACACTAGGGTTCTAGGACTGGAACGAGTACACAATGGCGCTAGTGTACAAAGTCTGAGACATTCTTCTGTTGTAGCTAAATCGACCTAAATTACAAGAAACTTTAAATTGAATTAAAACGTATATGGTTTTTTACGATAGACTTGAGATTGAACAAGCTTTAAATTAACCCGGGTTCTTTCTTAGTTCTCGTGTTCTCGGTTCTGTTACTTTTTCCTTATTGATTTTATTATATGAAACAGAAGCTCCGAACTTTCAACATTCTTTTAGTATTATTCTATCAAGGATAACTGTAGACCAAGTAATTAAAACAAACTTTTTTCTCCTTTTCAAAAAAGTAAAAGTTGCTTGTTGCTATGGTTACCTTCCTAATACATAAATAAACTGATTTATTCTTGAGAAACAAATATTCTTACGTACGTATCTCTTGTTTCATATGTTTGAATTCCGAGAATGTTGAAATAACACCAATATAAAACTACATGTGTGTGTTTATTTAATAGTTTTAGTACATTTTTTATTATAATTATACTTTTAACGAATACTGAGTAAATACAAAATTGACATAAGTCTGGTCAAACGTAAAGAGGTATTACTGGGATTATTATCCTTACTAACTATATGTTGAATAGTTATAAATGTTGGTTTATCACAGTTTGAATGATGGATTAACTCAATGTTAGTTTAACTTAAGATATCAGCTTCATTAGACTATGTTACTTTAATAACTCAAACATGAATTATTGAAGTTTTAAGGGTTAAGTTTTGAAGAACCTTCATCCCAGAGCAAACAGTGAGGACTTGGCAAACATCACGAAATATTTCACCGTTCAATTTCCTGTTGAAATAAACTGCAAATAAATCATGCATCATTTAGTGTTTAACGTGTTTGTATTTGGACGTCGTTCTGTTACACAATTTCTTCAAGGCTTTGAGGAAATTACCATAAAATTAACACACACACATATAAAATTAACACATATATAAAATTAACACATACACACATATATAAAATTAACACATACACACACACACATATATAAAATTAACACATACACACACACACATATAAAATTAACACATATACACAGATATAAAATTAACACATACACACACACATATAAAATTAACACATACAAACACACACATAAAATTAACACATACACACACATATAAAATTAACACATACACACACATATAAAATTAACACATACACACACACATATAAAATTAACACATAGAAACACACACACACACATATTGTGGGACGTTTACAATCTTTCTTACCAGTTAATTAGAATAAACGTGATTTGTACCGGCAGATCATATAACCTAGTTTAATTAGCTACATATCTTTTATGTACGACAGATAATTTTATATCGTTATTATTAATACACAGTTTATTTTAATGTAACTTAAACTATTGAGTCCATTCGTTTTCTAGGGATAAGTATTAGAAGACAATTTAAATGGAAACACACACGAAGAAAATTGTGTTTGCATCGTGTTTCTGTTGTAAAAACACATCACAAAGCATCCACAGCTACAGACTGAACTCTAGAACAGATTGTTGACTTTAGTTTCTTCAAACACTATTATAACAAATCTACAGTATGAACAATCACACGTAACGATAGTAAACATAGAATATGGACGAAACGTAAGAGGACAAATCCACATGGAGAAGATACTCCAAACATCATAGAAGAAAGATTGGAGAAGATAATCCAAACATCATAGAAGAATGATTGGAGAAGATAATCCAAACATCATAGAAGAATGATTGGAGAAGATAATCCAAACATCATAGAAGAATGATTGGAGAAGATAATCCAAACGTCATAGAAGAATGATTGGAGAGGATAATCCAATCGTCATATTAGAATGAATGGAGAAGATAATCCAATCATAGAAGTTCAAGTACATGATGTTCTATTCTCACTGTCCTAGTACATGATGTTGTATTCTTACTGTCCTAGTACATGATGTTCTATTCTTACTGTCCTAGTAGATGATGTTATTTCACTGTTTTAGTACACGTTGTAATCTTACTGTCCTAGTACATGATGTTGTATTCTTACTATCCTAGTACACGATGTTGTATTCTTACTGTCCTAGTAGATGATGTTATTCACTGTTTTAGTACACGTTGTAATCTTACTGTCCTAGTACATGATATTGTAATCTTACTGTCCCATTACATGATGTATTCTTACTGTCCTAGTACATGATGTTGTATTCTTACTGTCCTAGTACATGATGTTCTTGGTTTACTTAATAAACTACAGGCCCAGAAGAAAATGGAATGATTGATTGAAACGTTCTTGGAAAATAAGTATAATAATCTAAGTTTATATCAAAGTTTTTCTTTCATTTGATCACAAGGTGGAGAAAAACATAAGTAATTTATCGAAACATTCTAAACTATGAACCGTTAGAATGCTTTAATAAATATATACATCCATACTAAAAATATGTCAATGTGTGCGATTACCTCCAGGTAGAGCTAGTGGACACTAACCGTGACAGTTCACTACGAAACCCTCACTTTCGTTTTTCTCTATTGTCAGCTAAGCTATGACAAATATCGCGCTTTCTTACTGGTGTTAACTAGCCCCAAAAGTTGTAATTTAAAACCAAACATGCAAAAATCGAATTACAAAATACATTGGAATGTCCTACTTTCTGTTGAAACATTGCCAGATATTGCTTGTTCTGCCTTTAAGGTCATCATATTCAAGAAATCAAGATAAATAACCTTAGTTCACGCTCTGATGGGGTGAAGTGGACAACAGGATTGATTTTATACAGAACTAATGATATTAAGCACGATCACATATCGAGACTTCTGTAATTACTTATAGATTGTCTCACCTTTAATAGAAAACAGGTCAGTAAAGAGGCATTGAAAATACTTTGGATGAATAATTACGTAAAATGGCAAGAATTTCGTAAATGAATATTTTAAATATAACAGAAACACATACAATCTATGAACAAGGTTCAAGTCTCACAGCTACAGTGTGTCACTTCTTATTATAGCTACAAACAATGTTCAAGTCTCACAACTATAGTGTGTCACTTGTTATTATAGCTACAAACAATGTTCAAGTCTCACAGCTATAGCTTGTCCCATGTTCTCACAGCTATAGCTTGTCTCATGTTCTCACAGCTATAGTGTGTCTCATGTTCTCACAGCTATAGTTTGTCTCATGTTCTCACAGCTATAGTATGTGTGATGTTCTCACAGCTATAGCTTGTCTCATGTTCTCACAGCTATAGTGTGTGTGATGTTCTCACAGCTATAGTTTGTCTCATGTTCTCACAGCTATAGTGTGTGTGATGTTCTCACAACTATAGTGTGTCTCATGTTCTCACAGCTATAGTGTGTGTGATGTTCTCACAACTATATTGTGTCTCATGTTCTCACAACTATAGTGTGTCTCATGTTCTCACAGCTATAGTGTGTCTCATGTTCTCACAGCTATAGTGTGTGTGATGTTCTCACAACTATAGTGTGTCTCATGTTCTCACAACTATAGTGTGTCTCATGTTCTCACAACTATAGTGTGTCTCATGTTCTCACAGCTATAGTGTGTCTCATGTTCTCACAGCTATATTGTTCATTTTTTGTACTACATTATTATCAGATACATTATATTGTACATTTTTGTACTACATTATTATCAGTGTGTGTGATGTTCTCACAACTATAGTGTATCTGATGTTTTTATAACTATAGTGTGTCTGATGTTTTTATAGCTATAGTGTGTCTCATGTTCTCACAACTATAGTGTGTCTCATGTTCTAACAACTATAGTGTGTCTCATGTTTTTATAGCTATAGTGTGTCTCACGTTCTCACAACTATAGTGTGTCTCATGTTCTCATAGCTATAGTGTGTCTCACGTTCTCACAGTAAGAAAGATTAATTAATTTTCAATTTATGTCTTGTGTCTGTGACATTCCTAACAGGTGAGATAAGACTATACTGTACAGCTGTTACATCATGTTATATGATTATTATATCATATTGTGTACTTGTTATTTTAGATTGTATATTTGTTATATTTTATTATGTAGTTATTAAATTATTTTGTATGTTTATATTAGATTGTACTTGTATTATATTGCACTATATATTTGTTGTATTGTATATCCTTATAGTAAATTTATATTTGTTATGTGATATTATATAATTATTATATCAGATTGTATCTTTGTTATATTGTATTGTATATTATTGTATTAAATCATATGTTTGTTATATTGTATTGAATATTCTTATATTAATTTATATACTTGTTATATTATTTTAAATATTTATTACATTATATTGTTATTTGATTCATATATTATACATTTCTTATACTATATTATTATTAGATACACTATATTGTAAAGTTCTTGTACTATATTGTTATTATACTATATTGTAAGTTTTTTATACTACATTTTTATTAAATACACTATATTGTACACTTTTTGTACTACATTATTATCAGATACACTATATTGTACATTTTTTGTACTACATTATTATTAGATACACTATATTGTACATTTTTGTACTACATTCTTATCAGATACACTATATTGTACATTTTTTGTACTACATTATTATCAGATATGCTATATTGTACATTTTTTGTACTACATTATTATCAGATACACTATATTGTACATTTTTTGTACTACATTATTATCAGATACACTATATTGTACATTTTTGAACTACATTATTATCAGATACACTATATTGTACATTTTTTGTACTACATTGTTATCAGATACACTATATTGTACATTTTTTGTACTACATTGTTATCAGATACACTATATTGTACATTTTTTGTACTACATTGTTATCAGATACACTATATAATATGTTATAATATGACGGTCATTCCTATTTTTCTTTGCTATAAAAATAACCCAAGAATTGGGGGCATGTAGTGATGGTTAGCTGCCTTCCTTCTACTTTTACACTGCTACATTAAGGAATGGTAGTGTAGATATACACGTAGCTTTTCATGAAGTTCAACAAACAAACAATTTTAGAAATTACTCTTAGTTCTGTCAGAACAGACATGTTCCTCATTACAACGATGACTGTGTAAATGATTTAGAATAAAACCTTATTACGAAGTGTTATAGTAGAATCTTTTATGGATGGGACACTGATTGTAATATTATATTGTAAAAAAAACTGAAAAATTTGTCTCTCTTCAGTACGGTTGTTGTAGTCCGTTGTATAGATATGAAACTATTATCTTTTATAGAAATCAAAAACTGTTGTCTGCTACATAGATCTACAAATCTTGTTTGTTTTAGAGATATAAAACAGTTGTCTATTATATAGACCTAGAAATGTTTGTTATAGAGATATGAAACAGTTGTCTGTTATATAGACCTAGAAATGTTTGTTATAGAGATATGAAACAGTTGTATCTTATATAGACCTAGAAATGTTGTTTGTTATGGAAATATAAAAGAGTTATCTGTTATAGAGATATAAAACAGTTGTTTGTTATAGAGGTATAAAACAATTATCTGTTACAAAGATATAGAAATGTTATAAAGATATGAAACAGTTGACTGTTATATTGATATAAAAATGTTGTTTGTTATAGAGATACAAAACAGTTGTTTTATCTATAGATCTAAAATTGTTGTCTGTTATATAGATCTAAAATTATTGTCTGTTGTATAGATCTAAAAGTGTTGTTTTTTGCTTTGATGATGTAGAATTTTCTCTGTTGCCTGAAAGATATGAAATTATTACATTTTTATGGATAATTAGAATTGCTACCTACTGTGGTTATGTAAGTCTGTTGTAGAGACATAGAATTGTTACCTACTGTACTTAAGCACGTCTGTTGTGAAGACATAAAATTGTTACCTACTGTACTTATGTCCGTCTGTTGTGGAGACATATAATTGATACCTACTGTGGTTATGTAATCTGTTGTGGAGACAAAGAATTGTTACCTGCTGTGGTTATGTAAATCTGTTGTGGAGACATAGAATTGTTACCTACTCTTGTTATGTAAGTCTATTGTGGAGACATAGAACTCTTACAAACTATACTTAAGTACGTCTGTTGTGGAGACATAGAATTCTAACGTACTATACTCATGTACGTCTGTTGTGGAGACCGAATTGTTGCCTGTTGTGGTTCTGTAACTCAGTTGTGCAGACATAAAATTGTTACATACTATACTTATGTATGTCTGTTGTGGAGTCATAGAATTGTTACCTACTGTACCTATGTACGTCTGTTGTGGAGACCGAATTGTTGCTGTTGTGGTTAGGTAAGTCTGTTGTGCAGACGTAGAATTGTTACCTACTTTGGTTATGTAAGTCTGTTGAGGAGACATAGAATTATTACCTACTCTATTTATGTACGTCTATTGTGGAGACATAGAATTGTTACCTGCTATACTTATATACGTCTGTTGTTGAGACAATGAATTGTTACCTACTGTGGTTATGTAAGTCTGTTGTGGAGACCTAGAATTGTTACCTACTATATTTATGTACGTCTGTTGTGGAGACTGGATTGTTACCTACTTTAGTCATATACGTCTGTTGTGGAGACATAGAATTGTTACCTACTATATTTATGTACGTCTGTTGTGGAGACTGGATTGTTACCTACTTTAGTCATATACGTCTGTTGTGGAGACATAGAATTGTTACCTACTAAACACATGTACGTCTGTTATGGAGACTCAGAATTGTTCCCTACTATACTTAAGTACGTCTGTTGTGGAGACTAGAATTGTTATCTACTTTGGTTATGTAAGTCTGTTGAGGAGACATAGAATTTTTGCCTGTTGTGGTTATGTAAGTCTGTTGTGGAGACGTAGAATTGTTATCTACTTTGGTTATGTAAGTCTGTTGAGGAGACATAGAATTGTTGCCTGTTGTGGTTATGTAAGTCTGTTATGCAGACATAGAATCGTTACCTACTACACTTATGTACGTCTGTTGTAGAGAAATAGAATAGTTGCCTACTATACTTAAGTAAGTTTGTTGTAGAGACATAGAATTGTTACCTACTATACTTATGTACGTCTCTTGTGGAGACATAGAATTTGTGTCTGTTGTGGAGACATAGAATTGTTACCAAGTATACTTATGTACGTCTGTTGTGGAGACATAGAATTGTTACCTGCTATACTTATGTACATCTGTTATGGACACCGAATTGTTGCCTGTTGTGGTTAGGTAAGTCTGTTGTACAGACATAGAATTGTTACCTACTGTGATTATGTAAGTCTGCTAGTTGAAGATATGTGAGATTAAGTTTTGTGTTTTCAGCACGATTCGTAATGTTCAACATTCTTTCCTTTGAAAACAATCGCACTATAAATGTTGTATCTTCCTGAAGATATTGCATGTTTTTAAAGATGATGTCTCGAGTCCAACGTTTTGACCAAAAGTTGGTTAATATGTGAACTTCAGGTAACAAAGAAGAAACACATTTTTCTACGTTTTTGTTCGTATTAGATGTGTTATCCGATCTCTTAAAATTTACTTGTATATTTGAAGTATTATTATTCGTTGTTCGCTTAGGAAGTTTCTTTAGCGCATGTTCATGGTTTAAAGAGCGAAATTTCAGATATAAGTAAGTGACATTGTCACATTTTGTTGAACAACTCACTCAGTTAATGACACGGTATAATGCTTGAGATGTAAACTCTGGTTACCAAGCTGTTTGAAATGTAGGAAAAGTGCAGTAGATCAAAGCTAGTAGTAAATAAAACTTGTTTTATTTGTTTCACACAAGTTAAACCTTATTAATGACTTAGAACAACATTGAGAGCTTTATAACTCTCTTAACACACAGGATTAGACTGGTTATATAAGGAACTCAAGATTAATGTTAGAGCTTTCCTTTAAAATATTTGTTTTCAAGAGTAAATGGCTTTACAAAATAATGTACACTAAGCTACATAAAATTCTAGAATATTTAAGTTTCCTGACACTAAGAATTTAGACTCAATCTTTTAAATTCTGATTTATTTTATTTGTTAAAACGATACACCGACATACCAAACGAATTTAGACCCGAAAGTCTATCAACGTGACTTTTCAAAAGTGAAAGATATTTTGTTTTTTGTAGTGCAATAGATGGGCGTGGTCGTAATGGTTCAAACTCTAGTTTGAGAGAAACTTTCTACAGTGAAACTGATCATGTCGTTCTTACACAAACAGTGGTTCCTGAGATCACCCTGACTGTTAAAATAATGCAAACCTAACGGACACTGTTACGTTTAGAATGTTTTTCCACCTAATAAATAATTGCTTTTCTATTTTGGATAATGATAAATATCAGATTTGTTTCTATCAAATTGAAATGTTACTCATCACAAGTTAAAAACACTTAACGAGCGCAGTCTTTGTTGTTAATACATTTCGCAGAATCTTTTATTCATTTAGGTCAACTTCCACACACATAGCAAGCAAAAGGAATATAATATACTTACTGACCACCACTTCCACACACATATCAAGCAAAAAGAATATAATATACTTACTGACCACCACTTCCACACACATAGCAAGCAAAAGGAATATAATATACTTACTGACCACCACTTCCACACACATAGCAAGCAAAAGGAATATAATATACTTACTGACCACCACTTCCAAACATATACCAGGCATAAGGAATATAATATACTTACTGACCACCACTTCCACACACAGCAAGCAAAAGGAATATAATATACTTACTGACCACCACTTCCAAACATATACCAGGCATAAGGAATATAATATACTTACTGACCACCACTTCCACACACATAGCAAGCAAAAAGAATATAATATACTTACTGACCACCACTTCCACACACATAGCAAGCAAAAGGAATATAATATACTTACTGACCACCACTTCCACACACATATCAAGCAAAAGGAATATAATATACTTACTGACCACCACTTCCACACACATAGCAAGCAAAAGGAATATAATATACTTACTGACCACCACTTCCACACACATAGCAAGCAAAAGGAATATAATATACTTACTGACCACCACTTCCAAACATATACCAGGCATAAGGAATATAATATACTTACTGACCACCACTTCCACACACATAGCAAGCAAAAGGAATATAATATACTTACTGACCACCACTTCCAAACATATATCAGGCATAAGGAATATAATATACTTACTGACCACCACTTCCACACACATAGCAAGCAAAAAGAATATAATATACTTATTGACCACCACTTCCACACACATATCAAGCAAAAGGAATATATTTAGTGATTACAACTTCCAAACATATGCCAAGCCTTAGGTATATACTTACTGATCACTACTTCTAAGCATATACCAGGCATAAGAAATATTCTCACTGACCTGATATGAGACGTCTACCTACTGACAGACACTTCCTAACATACAACTTAAATAAGACATCTACCTCCTGACAAACACTTCCTAACAT
This sequence comes from Tachypleus tridentatus, assembly GCF_004210375.1. Classification (NCBI taxonomy): domain Eukaryota; kingdom Metazoa; phylum Arthropoda; class Merostomata; order Xiphosura; family Limulidae; genus Tachypleus; species Tachypleus tridentatus. Next base: position 22,880,824 of record NW_027467777.1, read on the forward strand.
ACAACTTAAATAAGACATCTACCTCCTGACAAACACTTCCTAACATACAACTTAAATAAGACGTCTATCTCCTGACAAACACTTCCTAACATACAACTTAAATAAGACGTCTACCTCCTGACAAACACTTCCTAAGATACAACTTAAATAAGACGCCTACCTACTGACAAACACTTTATTCTGACTACAGACAAAGTACAGATTGTTTTACAATGTTTTGTTTGAACTCGAAAAGATGAGTGTTACAGTTCACAGGGGCTTAGACGAGATATATAAAATAGAGGGTTATATTAGCAGGAAACAAGAAAAAGTACTGAGTGTCTTGGGCATCTCTCATCTTGTTATTGGTATGTATCAGAGGCTGTTTAAATTCATCGTAAATGTTTTATAATCTAGGTCGTGCGAGCACATCTGTCATCACATAGATGTAAGAAATACGTAGAATTATTTCATAACATACCTCTAAACTAATTAGTTTGCAATAACAGCTTTATTACTTCATAAACATTGTAAAATAATTAATCGTTTGAAGCATACTCGGAAGTGTAACATGAATGGCGGTCTAGTAACCTACAGACGAATGGTTGGGCGTGTAATCTTAAGCCACACCTCCAGTGCAGCACGTGGCTTATGCGCGCGCGAGTTTACTATGAATACGACGATCAGTACAAGTGGTACAAAAGACCCGTAAAGAGGTTAGAAGACGGGACGTGCGTCATGTATTTGTTCCTTGTTCTCTTTTATTCCTTCACATTCGTGTGGTTTTATATTATACTAGCAGAAGGTGAGGACTGGCTTTGTTTTAAATATGTTAAATTAATATAACATAAACTGATAAATCATAATGTAACAGGTGTGTTGTTTTGTATTATATTAGCAGAAGGTGAGGACTGGCTTTGTTTTAAATATGTTAAATTAATATTACCTAATCTGTAAAATTATAATGTAACAGGTGTGTTGTTTTGTATTATGTTAGCAGAAGGCGAGGACTGGCTTTGTTTTAAATATGTTAAATTAATATTACCTAATCTGTAAAATTATAATGTAACAGGTGTGTTGTTTTGTATTATGTTAGCAGAAGGCGAGGACTGGCTTTGTTTTAAATATGTTAAATTAATATTACATAAACTGATAAATCATAATGTAACAGGTGTGTTGTTTTGTATTATGTTAGCAGAAGGTGAGGACTGGCTTTGCTTTAAATATGTTAAATTAATATTACATAAACTGATAAATCATAATGTAACAGGTGTGTTGTTTTGTATTATAACAGCAGAAGGTGAGGACTGGCTTTGCTTTAAATATGTTAAATTAATATTACATAAACTGATAAATCATAATGTAACAGGTGTGTTGTTTTGTATTATAACAGCAGAAGGTGAGGACTGGCTTTGTTTTAAATATGTTAAATTAATATTACATAAACTGATAAATCATGATGTAACAGGTGTGTTGTTTTGTATTATAACAGCAGAAGGTGAGGACTGGCTTTGTTTTAAGTATGTTAAATGAATATTACATAAACTGATAAATATTGATGTAACAGGTGTGTTGTTTTGTATTATGTTAGCAGAAGGTGAGGACTGGCTTTGTCTTAAATATGTTAAATGAATATTACATAAACTGATAAATCATAATGTAACAGGTGTGTTGTTTTGTATTATAATAGCAGAAGGTGAGGACTGGCTTTGTTTTAAATATGTTAAATTAATATTACATAAACTGATAAATCATGATGTAACAGGTGTGTTGTTTTATATTATATCAGCAGAAGGTGAGGACTTGTTTTGTATTAAATATGTTAAGCAGTTGTTACCCTACTTATTGCAGGGAAGTTGAATGGTTTTAAGGGTTAACCAACTTACAACTCCACTGTTACAGGGAAAAGTAGACCAATTTCAGGGCTTAGCAGATTAGTATTTCACGATTTCGTATTAGGCTTAATAATGCGCCACTAACCAGCAACTGTTTTTAACAACAGTATTAGTTTGTAGTTATAAGATAAAATCAGACACTCTGTAACGTCCTGTCGTAGAGACGTTACGAACATACATTATTTCACGAAGCTTCGATTTCTTGTTTCGTAAGCTTTCAATTCTGCTTTAAATATTTTAATTATATTGATAAAGAACACTTGTGCATCTGAAGAATTTGATCTGATAAACAGCTGCAGACGGTAACGGATAACTTCTCGCCTTTAATAACGTGTCTTTATGACGTCACAGCTTTACGTAAGGAACTAACACATCTCGTCGCAAACGAACGTGAACCGATTTGTGACTAATATATAAGGCACAAACGTCGCTAATCACGTGATCGCACTTGTGAGTTAAAGTACAAAACATTATTTCCGGTAAATGGGTGGTTTTTTTCCTGCCGATAATAGAATGGTTCCACCTGATACAACATCAAAGGCTTTAGCTGGGAAATTTTTTGTTGGTATGGTATTTGTAAGTCGATTGGATTGTCATTACCCATCGTTGTTTATGTGTTTTACAAATGAAATGTGACAAATAGAACATTTGATACTTATTGTCAGCGAGACATCTGGCAAGTAATTAAAAAAATTGTCATTGTAAATGATGCACGGATGGCAGCGTGAAAAATAATACAAACAATAATTTTGGGATGATGCAGCTATACATAAGTCTTTCGTATTTAGTATTAAAATTTTGTGCTACCCTGTGAAATACACAAGTACAAAACGGTTGCAAGGTCGGTCAGTTTGACCAATCTCGTAGGAAGAGTCTGTAATATTGTGTAATAATCAAGATATGTTTTGGTTTTTCTTGTGCGTGTGTCCTAGGCTCTTCTTGCCTATTCTGACATGACCATGATATGATAAATTGACTTTTACGTCACGTATACATTCATTATATTTTAATATTGAGTTTTCTACTTGCAACATTCATTTAATGTTCATCTATTATTGAGTGGTAATTCCTGTTTGGCCCTGTACTTAGGCGTTTTAAAGGAACATCACATTTCTGTAACAAAACTAACTGCAAAGGGTAATAATACTGTTGTTTACACCAGAATTATGATTTTTAAAAATTATAATCAGTTATTACAACTAAGCGATGGCATTGTGTACTACCAAGAAACGTACATAATGCAAAAAGGGTTAAATTGACGTTAATAAGAAAGCAATTATAGTAATCACGATTGAAATATTAATAATGATAAAGATGAACAGTTTGGTGGGTTGATCACTTTCTGGTCTCATATCTTAGCGACGGTTTCTTGCCTCGTTTTTGGGTTTGTTGAGTAGAGAAATTGGCTAAAGTGAGTGGAAACCATCTTTTAAACTAAAACTTTATGTTATTGTTTATATTTAGTGTGTATTATGCCTATTGAGTACCTCGGACTTAGAGTCTACTGTAACTGATATTTTTCGTGTCAGTTACTCAGTAGAACGGTTCGTTTTGGTTCTTTCTTTGCTATATTTCACATGTTGCTCATGTTTCAGGTAAGAAGTAGCATTGGGTTAATTCAACTCAAATATTCAATCTCGTGCGAGCGTGAGCTAAATAGCCAATCAGATCAGAGACCTCTGTAGTTTAGCCAACAGCACCGACTTCCATGATGTCTCTCTTCGGTTTTTTCAAATTTTGAAAAAAAAACGTAATTAACTGTCACTTTTAAAACATGACCACAACTAAAATGTGAAGGTATTCATAAACATCAAGGTTCAAACCCACAATTTACAGTCCACTGTGCTAAGAGAAGAAATGTTTAATTTTAATCATTTTTTCATAGTTTATTGTTAAACTGAATTTTTAGAAAAACAGTTCGTCGGTAAAATCACTATGCTATAATTTTTTTGTCAAGTCGAAGATGGTCACTAGTAAATTACGGGAACATAAGTGTCCATTTCGAGTGTATTGGTTTGTTTATTTATCTACGTGAAAAACCGGATAAGGGTTGTATGTTCTGATTTTGACATGAAGATGGCTGGTCACACATCACACACTCTTGGGTTACTCTTTTTACCAACAAATAGTAGGATTGTTCGTCACATTATAACATTCCCACTTCTAAAAGGACAAACATATTCGGTGACGGGATTCGAACCTTTAGCCCTTGAATTACGCGTCGAGTATTTTTAATACAGTGAAGCATATTTTAAGTACACTGAACATCAGAGAAGATTTTCTGAAAAGTGGGTCGTGATTCGTTTAGAAACAAGGTGGTTATTAAGAAACGAGTGTGTTTCAAAAACAGTTCTGGTTAATGGAATATTTTACTCTTGAATCGCAGTGAAACAAGTGCAACTGACGTCAAATATAAAAGAGATTAATGAATAACGTGCGTGAAAAAATGAACATACACATACCACCAGATGAAGATTTCTACAACATAGCGATGTCAGGAAACATCGCGTATTTCAGGATAGTTAGAACACCTGTTTGACTTTCAATAGACAGTAGAACGACAGGGAACAAAAGGTTACTGACCCCCCCCCCCTCACGTCTCTAGACAGATTTACAATATTGTTACACCCGTCTAAGGAATGAGTGAGGGGCAAGACGTTAAAACTACTTCCTTGTTGTTAAGTGCACAGCTACACAATGGACTCTGTGCCTACCGCAGGGATTGATTCTGGATTTTAACGTTATTTGCCCTCAAACTTACCGCTGAGCAACATTAAAACTGGTTGTTTGTTGTTGGACGTGTCAGTTATCTTCGCTTTAGGTTAGAACAACTTTATGAGCTAAATAATAAAATATTGTCTTTCAAAGTGTAGAAGGAAGTTTAGAAGTGCGCGCCGCCCTGTTGTAAACGTTAAGAACTAGCGGTGTGACACAGCAACGAACCTCAGGTGCTCCGGATGATAAGCCCTGAGAAAACCGGGGCTTAGCTCGAAGAACCCTCTCTTTCTGATTGTCTGTCGACCAGAACACTTGCAACAACCTTGTGGTTACTACACAGGGGTTAGGTCACAGAACAGAAATTACGTTATGGATTGATTAGTCCAGGGAACGTCATTTTGTACGCATGTTCATTTCGTGTTTTCAAGACCTTGTATGTAGTTCATTTTGAGAGTGTGCCTTCAAACAAGAGGTTTATCTCGTCAAAGAAAACATTTCCAAGGATTTCATATTATATGTTTGTGTTACCAGTTGAAGTCAGAAACACCATTAGAGTAAAAGATTCCCTTTAAGATTGTAAAGCACAGAACTATACGACAGACCGCCTGTGCTAAGCCAACTAATGCTATCTAAACACAGCTTTTATCGTTGTAGGTCTTGCTGCTGTGCCACTGGGAGACAACTTCACCTTAAATCATAATATACAAACAAAGCTAAGCCTAACATACATAAACTGCTGGCAATCAAAGGAAAACAGTATTTGATAATATGAGGCTGAACATTGTTTGAAAGAAACTGTCTGATTCAGAAACTGATGAAAACCAGCTATAAAATGAATTATCTGAATTTGAAATTGACTACAGAAAGGTTTTTTTCATCGAAAGAAATTGGGTCATATGAAGCAAAAGAGACCTTCGGAGGTTAGCTGTTCGTGAGATATTTGGAAATATATTACTTACTTCAGTTTATCACAGGTGTCCATATTCATGAAATAATTCTAGATTCTTTGAGTTAAAACACGATACTCCTTCATTAATTTGTGATTTTCTGTTTCACAACACGTTATTCACAGCTGTGAACCTCAACCACGTTTCACAACACGTTATTCACAGCTGTAAACCTCAACCACGTTTCACAACACGTTATTCACAGCTGTGAACCTCAACCACGTTTCACAACACGTTATTCACAGCTGTAAACCTCAACCACGTTTCATAACACATTATTCAGCTGTAAACCTCAACCACGTTTCACAACACATTATTCAGCTGTAAACCTCAACCATGTTTCACAACACGTTATTCACAGCTGTAAACCTCAACCACGTTTCACAACACGTTATTCAGCTGTAAACCTCAACCACGTTTCACAACACGTTATTCACAGCTGTAAACCTCAACCATGTTTCACAACACGTTATTCACAGCTGTAAACCTCAACCACGTTTCACAACACGTTATTCACAGCTGTAAACCTCAACCACGTTTCACAACACGTTATTCAGCTGTAAACCTCAACCATGTTTCACAACACGTTATTCACAGCTGTAAACCTCAACCATGTTTCACAACACGTTATTCACAGCTGTAAACCTCAACCACGTTTCACAACACGTTATTCACAGCTGTAAACCTCAACCACGTTTCACAACACGTTATTCATAGCTGTGAACCTCAACCACGTTTCACAACACGTTATTCACAGCTGTAAACCTCAACCACGTTTCACAACACGTTATTCACAGCTGTAAACCTCAACCACGTTTCACAACACGTTATTCACAGCTGTAAACCTCAACCACGTTTCACAACACGTTATTCACAGCTGTAAACCTCAACCACGTTTCACAACACGTTATTCACAGCTGTAAACCTCAACCATGTTTCACAACACATTATTCAGCTGTAAACCTCAACCACGTTTCACAACACGTTATTCACAGCTGTGAACCTCAACCACGTTTCACAACACGTTATTCACAGCTGTAAACCTCAACCACGTTTCACAACACGTTATTCACAGCTGTAAACCTCAACCACGTTTCATAACACATTATTCAGCTGTAAACCTCAACCACGTTTCACAACACATTATTCAGCTGTAAACCTCAACCATGTTTCACAACACGTTATTCATAGCTGTAAACCTCAACCACGTTTCATAACACATTATTCAGCTGTAAACCTCAACCACGTTTCACAACACATTATTCAGCTGTAAACCTCAACCATGTTTCACAACACGTTATTCATAGCTGTAAACCTCAACCACGTTTCACAACACGTTATTCACAGCTGTAAACCTCAACCATGTTTCACAACACGTTATTCACAGCTGTAAACCTCAACCACGTTTCACAACACGTTATTCACAGCTGTAAACCTCAACCACGTTTCACAACACGTTATTCACAGCTGTAAACCTCAACCACGTTTCACAACACGTTATTCATAGCTGTAAACCTCAACCACGTTTCACAACACGTTATTCACAGCTGTAAACCTCAACCACGTTTCACAACACGTTATTCACAGCTGTAAACCTCAACCACGTTTCACAACACGTTATTCACAGCTGTAAACCTCAACCATGTTTCACAACACGTTATTCACAGCTGTAAACCTCAACCACGTTTCACAACACGTTATTCACAGCTGTAAACCTCAACCACGTTTCACAACACGTTATTCACAGCTGTAAACCTCAACCACGTTTCACAACACGTTATTCACAGCTGTAAACCTCAACCACGTTTCACAACACGTTATTCACAGCTGTAAACCTCAACCATTTCTGGATTTAACTTCGAATGCTGTCTATAAAGGCTTATCGGAATATTTTTCTATATTATTCTTTACTGTATTTTTTGTTTCATTTCCTATAAACCCCATCAGGTTGTTTTATAAATTGTTTACACACGGAGCTCTCACAGGATATTAATTCAGTGCCAGCTTTATTAACAAAAAACTGTCTGAGAAATCCCTCGCTCACGTGACACATTTTTGTAGGTGACAACAAAAGGATTTAAATATATGTAAAGTTGTTTACAATTCACCCTCTGTATTTCTCTGTAGTTCAATGTTTCAGTTCTACCGGTGGTTCATTGTTTCCATACTACCGGTGGTCCACTGTTTTCATACTACCGGTGGTCCACTGTTTCTATACTACCGGTGTTTCACTGTTTCCATACTACCGGTGGTCCACTGTTTTCATACTACCGGTGGTCCACTGTTTCCATACTACCGGTGTTTCACTGTTTCCATACTACCGATGGTCCACTGTTTCCATACTACCGGTGTTTCACTGTTTTCATACTACCGGTGGTCCACTGTTTTCATACCACTGGTGTTTCACTGTTTCTATACTACCGGTGGTTCACTGCTTCCATACTACCGGTGGTCCACTGTTTTCATACTACCGGTGGTCCACTGTTTCCATACTACCGGTGTTTCACTGTTTCCATACTACCGGTGGTCCACTGTTTTCATACTACCGGTGGTCCACTGTTTTCATACCACTGGTGTTTCACTGTTTCTATACTACCGGTGGTTCACTGCTTCCGTGTTTTCGGTGATACACTGTTTCCATACTACCTGTGGTTCACTGTTTCCGTACCACAGGTGGTCCACTGTTTCCATACTACCAGTGGTCCACTATTTCTATACTACCGGTGGTCCACGTTTTCTATACTACCGGTAGTTCACTGTTTCTATACTACCGGTGGTTCACTGTTTCTATACTCCCAGTGGTCCACTATTTCTATACTACCGGTGGTCCACTATTTCTATACTACCGGTGGTCCACGTTTTCTATACTACCGGTGGTTCACTGTTTCTATACTACCTGTGGTTCACTGTTTCTATACTACTTGTGGTCCACTATTTCTATACTACCTGTAGTTCACTATTTCTATACTACCGGTGGTCCACTGTTTCCATACTACCGGTGGTCCACTGTTTCATACTACTAGTTTTCAAAGTAGTTTGAGATTGAGTTTCTTCGACACTAAAAACCTTTGACTTTTTTCTCCTTTCCCCTAAAATATTAGTTATGGTCAAATCACAGAAGAGTAATCTAAGTGTTGGCGGTGGGTGCTGCTGATGACTACTTTCTCTTGAGTCTATCTGTCCATAATGAGGAACATGGTTGTTGGGGAACTTTGCGCTATTATTCGAAAATAAACACGCTTTTTCGAAATAGCTATATATGTTTTAGGGGGTATTGGCTTTCCTACTAGCGTGGATCTTTCAATCTCTATTATAGGATTAGCCTCTTGGTTTCAGACTTCATAGGTTGATAATATGCCGTACATCTGTGTATAAAAAATACACAAAAGAGACGTATTGAAAGTAAAGACACCGCACGCACCGCGACGCATGTTTACATTAGACGTGACTTTTTAAGTGGTTTGAACGCGACTCACTTCTTGGCACGCGGCCAAGCACGGTCAGTGTTTCTTGTCATTGAATTTTTTTGTACTAAATTAACAGTTGTTGTTGCTTTTGTGGATTTTTGTAAAGAAAATAGTGCTTCACTCTGATTTAATAAACTTAACAGGATAATTAAAAATAAAACATTCTCTGTTCAACTGTTCATTGGAGCTCTTATTAACCCCGAACGTGGATTCTGTCAGATCGGTTACTGGAAGATCAAAAACCGGCCACAGAAAGTATATCTAATTAAAAGTCCGGGGTCAGACTTGTTATCTGATAGTACGAATGTGTTGTGTGTGTTTCTGACAAAGTAATGCACATATGTGATGCAGTTGGAATGACTGTTTCAACATTTGTTTTTTCCAATGATACTCAAGTGAAAACTAACCAAGGAACACGAAAGAGTGTTACTTTAGTAAAGATAAACTGGCATTCACATTGTTTACAGAGTGTTCATCTTGTTTAACAGCATTACTGTTTACTTGTAGAAGATATACTACCATTAACATTGTTTACAGAGTGTTCCTCTTGTTTAACAGCATTACTGTTTACTTGTAGAAGATAAACTACCATTGACATTGTTTACAGAGTGTTCCTCTTGTTTAACAGCATTACTGTTTACTTGTAGAAGATAAACTACCATTAACATTGTTTACAGAGTGTTTCTCTTGTTTAGCAGCATTACTGTTTACTTGTAGAAGATAAACTACCATTAACATTGTTTACAGAGTGTTTCTCTTGTTTAACAGTATTACTGTTTACTTGTAGAAGATAAACTACCATTAACATTGTTTACAGAGTGTTCATCTTGTTTAACAGCATTACTGTTTACTTGTAGAAGATAAACTACCATTAACATTGTTTACAGAGTTTTTCTCTTGTTTAACAGCATTACTGTTTACTTGTAGAATATAAACTGGCATTAACATAGTTTACAGAGTGTTCCTCTTGTTTAACAGCATTACTGTTTACTTGTAGAAGATAAACTACCATTAATATTGTTTACAGAGTGTTCCTCTTGTTTAACAGCATTACTGTTTACTTGTAGAAGATAAACTACCATTAACATTGTTTACAGAGTGTTCCTCTTGTTTAACAGCATTACTGTTTACTTGTAGAAGATAAACTACCATTGACATTGTTTACAGAGTGTTCCTCTTGTTTAGCAGCATTACTGTTTACTTGTAGAAGATAAACTACCATTAACATTGTTTACAGAGTGTTTCTCTTGTTTAACAGTATTACTGTTTACTTGTAGAAGATAAACTACCATTAACATTGTTTACAGAGTGTTCATCTTGTTTAACAGCATTACTGTTTACTTGTAGAAGATAAACTACCATTAACATTGTTTACAGAGTTTTTCTCTTGTTTAACAGCATTACTGTTTACTTGTAGAATATAAACTGGCATTAACATAGTTTACAGAGTGTTCCTCTTGTTTAACAGCATTACTGTTTACTTGTAGAAGATAAACTACCATTAATATTGTTTACAGAGTGTTCCTCTTGTTTAACAGCATTACTGTTTACTTGTAGAAGATAAACTACCATTAACATTGTTTACAGAGTGTTTCTCTTGTTTAACAGTATTACTATTTACTTGTAGAAGATAAACTACCATTAACATTGTTTACAGAGTGTTTCTCTTGTTTAACAGCATTACTGTTTACTTGTATAAGATAAACTACCATTAACATTGTTTACAGAGTGTTACTCTTGTTTAACAGTATTACTGTTTACTTGTATAAGATAAACTACCATTAACATTGTTTACAGAGTGTTCCTCTTGTTTAACAGCATTACTGTTTACTTGTAGAAGATAAACTACCATCAACATTGTTTACAGAGTGTTCCTCTTGTTTAACAGCATTACTGTTTACTTGTAGAAGATAAACTATCATTAACATTGTTTACAGAGTGTTCCTCTTGTTTAACAGTATTACTGTTTACTTGTAGAAGATAAACTATCATTCACATTGTTTACAGAGTGTTCCTCTTGTTTAACAGCATTACTGTTTACTTGTAGAAGATAAACTACCATTAACATTGTTTACAGAGTGTTCCTCTTGTTTAACAGCATTACTGTTTACATGTAGAAGATAAACTATCATTAACATTGTTTACAGAGTGTTCCTCTTGTTTAACAGCATTACTGTTTACTTTAGTAAAGATAAACTGGCATTAACATTGTTCACAGAGTGTTTCTCTTGTTTAACAGTATTACTGTTTACTTGTAGAAGATAAACTACCATTAACATTGTTTACAGAGTGTTCATCTTGTTTAACAGCATTACTGTTTACTTGAAAAAGTAAACTACCATTAACATTGTTTACAGAGTGTTTATCTTGTTTAACAGCATTACTGTTTACTTGTAGAAGATATACTACCATTAACATTGTTTACAGAGTGTTCCTCTTGTTTAACAGCATTACTGTTTACTTGTAGAAGATATACTACCATTAACATTGTTTACAGAGTGTTCCTCTTGTTTAACAGCATTACTGTTTACTTGTAGAAGATATATTACCATTAACATTGTTTACAGAGTGTTTCTCTTGTTTAACAGCATTACTGTTTACTTGTAGAAGATATATTACCATTAACATTGTTTACAGAGTGTTTCTCTTGTTTAACAGCATTACTGTTTCTATTGAATCGTATTTATCAATGTGTTAGGAGTAAATCTATCTTCTAAGTTGGCGAACTATAACGATAATAAATAATATTTCAATCACTATTATGATGAGTTCTGGATTGGCTGAAATGCATCGTCAGCAATGAATATAATAAGCATACTGTGGATGGAATACTGAAGTTACATATATATATTTGTTTTCTAACAGGTTCCCTAACATCAGTTTGATATAATAAGAAATGTCATAGAGACCATTCCTATTGGTCAGAAAACGTTGTGATGTCATGTAGAACTTCGTGATGTGAACTTGAAGTGAAAATGTATTCTCAAGACGGATGGTATGGGTATTAGTACTTTAACTAAAATAACGTACAGAACGACGTTGCTTGAAATAACGGGCAACGGTTAGTTGCAAACTCTCTTTATTAACCTGAAGTTGACCTAAGAAGGTCGAAACGTTGTTCTGTTTATTTGGTTGTTTGAAATTAAGCACTAAGCTACAGAAAGGAGTATCTGTGCTCTGCCCACCATGGGTATCGAAACCCGGTTTTTAGCGCTATGAGTCCGCATACAAACCGTTGTGTTACTTGGGAGGTAATTTGTTCTGTACTTTATTTTAATTAAAGTGCTAATACCATTACCAGCCGTCTTGAGATTACGCCATATAGGACTGTTTTATTATTAAGTACCCTAATGGATATATCACTTTACTTCACCGTGCTAAGGGTTTTCTGTGTACTACTACCGTTCCGTTATAACGTACTTCATTGGTCTAAAGGTTGTATCACTTTACCTTACCGTGCTAAGGGTTTTCTCTGTACCACCACCGTTCCGTTATAACGTAGTTTATTGATCTAAAGGTTGTATCACTTTACCTTACCGTGCTAAGGGTTTTCTCTGTACCACCATTGTTCCGTTATAACGTAGTTTATTGATCTAAAAGTTGTATCACTTTACTTTACCGTGCTAAGGGTTTTCTCTGTACCACCATTGTTCCGTTATAACGTAGTTTATTGATCTAAAAGTTGTATCACTTTACTTCACCGTGCTAAGGGTTTTCTCCGTACCACCACCGTTCCGTTTTAAAGAACCAAGAATTTTACGTGCGTTTCCTTCTACTTGTTCAGATCGTCGTCTGATTTTTCTTGTTCTTAAGACTTCGTCTCTTTGTGCTTTGCTTTATGTTTCTTTACGTTTTATTTTAACATACTAGAAATGACTATTATCAGAAACTATATTCAAAATACAAGTGACACAAATATCTCTTGAGTTTCTGGCTTGGGCTGCTTAAACACGTTGAAATCTACGTCAGTGATTGTATCGTTGGTGAACTGGAGAGTTGTAATGGTATCTTTCCATCACTTCAGGTTCACTGAATTATTTATTATTATTTATTAGTGATGGAATTAAAAAAAAATCAAAAATTGTTTTATCGTTACTGTTCAATAACATATACCATGCTTTGCACGTGCGCACTTCTACACGCTCTACGATAATTAAATTGAAATGTTACAGTGAATCAAGTGACCTTAACAAATGTATTGAGTTGTAAACATACCATCCACGACCTGCGAAATGTCATATATAAACAGATCCCTTCAAAAGTTAAGTCTGCTACCAAGTGGCGGTGGGTGTCTGTGTCAGATTGGTTTGATGAAATAAAACAGAATCACAGAAACGGACTAGAACGGACTACTAACACGAACAGCTCGGGTTAATGGTAAACGTACGTGTTACAAGACTGAATAAACGTTGTCTCTCAGGTGCTCAGGAATACATGTGTTTTGAGCATGATTTATCAGAGCACATCAAATAAATATGAAATGGACTTTAGAAGATCAAACATAACTGTTAGACATTCCTTTCTAGTGATATTAATATTAACATGTAAAAATCCCTCTGTAACTGAAGAGCAAATAAAAAAACTACGGTTATATCACACAGACTAGGTGATTAACTGTCTAATTCCAGACACTCGTTAAAAATACAAACACTGAAGTCTGAAGGTACAAGTGTTCCTAAAGTAACACATTTTAACAAATACATCTTAGTTTGTTAAAGTTTAACAAAAGTTTTAGCAGCTTAAAGTAAGAGTTCTACAGTTGTACATTTTAGTTGGTTAAAGTTCAACAGAATGTTTAGCAACTTAAAGTAAACGTTCTACAGTTGTACATCTTAGTTGATTAAAGTTCAACAGAAGGTTTAGCAGCTTAAAGTAAACGTTCTACAGTTGTACATCTTAGTTTGTTAAAGTTCAACAGAATGTTTAGCAACTTAAAGTAAGAGTTCTACAGTTGTACATCTTATTTGGTTAAAGTTCAACAGAAGGTTTAGCAACTTAAAGTAAGAGTTCTACAGTTGTACATCTTAGTTGGTTAAAGTTCAACAGAAGGTTTAGCAACTTAAAGTAAACGTTCTACAGTTGTACATCTTAGTTGGTTAAAGTTCAACAGAATGTTTAGCAGCTTAAAATAAACGTTCTACAGTTGTACATCTTAGTTGGTTAAAGTTCAACAGAAGGTTTAGCAATTTAAAGTAAACGTTCTACAGCTGTACATCTTAGTTTGTTAAAGTTCAACAGAAGGTTTAGCAACTTAAAGTAAACGTTCTACAGTTGTACATCTTAGTTGGTTAAAGTTCAACAGAAGGTTTAGCAGCTTAAAGTAAAAGTTGTACACTCATGTCCGTGTTGTAGTTTTTGCATAAACAGAACTTCAGCCGAGGTCTAACAATCGTAGTATTTACATATTAATTCAATTATTTTTCTCAAGTTTCTTTTTCGAAAAACGCGTTAAATAGCTTTCGTGGGAACAGAAACAAACAGCTGTTGGTATTTTCAGTGAAATGATTTAATTAAACACTCGTAACATACAGCCTTTGTGGCCCCTCTAACATTTGAAAGCGAGCGCCGACATTAATACAGTCACGTAAAAGAAGAACATGCTGAGCAATCGTAATGAATTCCAAGAACAAAAACAACAGCGACACCTGCTTTATTACATAAAAACTCCAGGATTTCGAGCAAGATCAAATCAAATCTCTGGTAAGTTTCCAAACAGTTTCCTGGTTGTTTTCCGGGCTTAATACATGACGTAATGCTAGAAAATGTAGTGGCGTCAAGCAGTCTGGCAGTCCAACGTGGAGGTCAACAAGAACTTGGTAAAAAAATGTGTCAGTTTTCTTTTAAATTGTTAAAAACCTTTCGTAACCAACAACACCCTCTTACGTTCTTTTCAATAAAACAATTAAGAATACTTAATTTAAGGAAGAGTTTATGGATAGCTACACATTATTACGTCATATTTAGAATGGATAGCTACACCTTATTACGTCACACTTAGAATGGATAGCTACACATTACTACGTCATATTTAGAGTGGATAGCTACACCTTATTACGTCATATTTAGAAAAATGTCTTTAAGTGATTGCAATTCATAGCTGTGCAATAAACAAAAATATTCTCAAATCACTTACAACAACTGTCTAACTATTGTATCAATACTACCTAGTACACATTAGTTAGTTAACACACTGTTTATTATCTGTCTAACTATTGTATCAATACTACATAGTACACATTAGTTAGTTAACACACTGTTTATTATCTGTCTAACTATTGTATCAATACTACATAGTACACATTAGTTAGTTAACACACTGTTTATTATCTGTCTAACTATTGTATCAATACTACATAGTACACATTAGTTCGTTAACACACTGTTTATTATCTGTCTAACTATTGTATCAATACTACATAGTACACATTAGTTAGTTAACACACTGTTTATTATCTGTCTAACTATTGTACTAATACTACATAGTACACATTAGTTAGTTAACACACTGTTTATTATCTGTCTAACTATTGTATCAATACTACATAGTACACATTAGTTAGTTAACACACTGTTTATTATCTGTCTAACTATTGTATCAATACTACATAGTACACATTAGTTCGTTAACACACTGTTTATTATCTGTCTAACTATTGTATCAATACTACATAGTACACATTAGTTAGTTAACACACTGTTTATTATCTGTCTAACTATTGTACTAATACTACATAGTACACATTAGTTAGTTAACACACTGTTTATTATCTGTCTAACTATTGTATTAATACTACATAGTACACATTATTTACTTAACACACTGTTTATTATCTGTCTAACTATTGTATCAATACTACATAGTACACATTAGTTAGTTAACACACTGTTTATTATCTGTCTAACTATTGTATTAACACTACATAGTACACATTAGTTAGTTAACACACTGTTTATTATCTGTCTAACTATTGTATTAATACTACATAGTACACATTAGTTAGTTAACACACTGTTTATTATCTGTCTAACTATTGTACTAATACTACATAGTACACATTAGTTAGTTAACACACTGTTTATTATCTGTCTAACTATTGTATTAACACTACATAGTACACATTAGTTAGTTAACACACTGTTTATTATCTGTCTAACTATTGTATTAATACTACATAGTACACATTAGTTAGTTAACACACTGTTTATTATCTGTCTAACTATTGTACTAATACTACATAGTACACATTAGTTAGTTAACACACTGTTTATTATCTGTCTAACTATTGTATTAACACCACATAGTACACATTAGTTAGTTAACACACTGTTCATCATCTGTTTAACTATTGTATCAATACTACATAGTACACATTAGTTAGTTACACACTGTTCATCATCTGTTTAACTATTGTATTAATACTACATTGTACAATTAGTTAGTTACACACTGTTCATCATCTGTCTAAGTATTGTATCAATACTACATAGTATACATTAGTTAGTTACACACTGTTCATCATCTGTCTAACTATTCTATTAATACTACATTGTACACATTAGTTAGTTACACACTGTTCATCATCTGTCTAACTATTGTATCAATACTACATAGTACACATTAGTTGGTTACACACTGTTCATCATCTGTCTAACTATTGTATCAATACTACATAGTACACATTAGTTAGTTACACACTGTTCATCATCTGTCTAACTATTGTATTAATACTACATAGTACTCACTAGTTAGTTACACACTGTTCATCATCTGTCTAACTATTGTATCAATACTACATAGTACACATTAGTTAGTTAACACACTGTTCATCAACTGTTTAACTATTGTATTAATAAACAGAATTGAAGTTCATCATTGATGACGTCAACAATTCAGCTTATCTGCTGTGCTCATGCGTGTGTTTTCTGGACCAGGCGCAACCCACAAGTCTTTATTTACCTTTGTTATGGCATCGATGTGCAGACGGAGTTAGTATGGAAAGAAAGAGTACATTTTCTTTATTATGGTAACGTCGTGTGTATTGTAAGCATTGTTGGTTTGAGACAGGTAACATTTAAATCTTACCATAACACAAAGTGAGCTACATTCGTCCGAATTTAATTGTACTTGATTGGAGAATGTAGTGGCGGTCTATTGCATCACATGAATGGTGATGGTCAGTGTTATTTTATAGTTAAAACTATTAAAAATGTTACACCAAGATCGAAACTCAAACAGTATTCAGAGGTTCTGTTGTTATGTTTCTAAGTATCATATGCTGTGAGAAAGGCGGTTATTGTACTTGTTTGTTATAAACGTGTATACATTTGTCTTCTAGCGGGATATTGTTGGTTTAAAGTTAACAAGAACGGACGCTGTACCACACTTTTTGAAGGAAACATCTCCCGTCAAGACTGCTGCTCGGACGGCAGAGCCAACACAGCCTGGACAAAACAGGACTTATCATCTGGTCAGCTGTTCTACTGGAGGGTTTTTGGAGGCGGTGTGCCATGTCAGCCGTGTAAAGGTCAGCTTCTGATAGCAAATTAGTGAAATATTATTGTAAGAGAAAACAAACTCCAAGACTGGGGTCAAGCCTATGATCTTCAGCCAACAGTGTCAATGCTGTTCAATCTGTTCACTTACAATAACATTTCTTAGAATGTGTAAAGAGGTTGTTAAAGAAAATATGAAAGTTTTCTATCATTAAACACAAGATACTAACTGTAGAAATAGATTAAAGCACATATGAAACAAAGTTCTATTCCTCTAAAATAAGGTGTTAACAGTATAAACAAATTATATAGTAAATAAGAAAGTTTTAGACATTGCACGGTAGTGACGCCTATCGCATTTCCATCGGTAGGCCTGTGTTTACTGTTTGAAATTAGTCTATCGACTGTTCGGCGATAATTACCTAGTACCTTGTATGTCAAATGCTGGCTTTCCCTAATTGTACACTACATTACTACCAATCATTACTAGTGGTTTCAGTTACCAAAAAGTTGATTTAATAGCGAAAAGGATTAATCTTTAAACACTGGTGATGCATTTCATGATAGTATAAGGTAACCACAGAAATAGAAGGGCATAGAAAAGATATAGAAACATCAGCATCTTATAAGAGAGAGGAAACTATTGTATAAACATCTAGGTAACCACAGAAATAGAAGGGTATACATCAGCATCTTATAAGAGAGAGGAAACTATTGTATAAACATCTAGGTAACCACAGAAATAGAAGGGCATACATCAGCATCTCATAAGAGAGAATAAACTATTGTATAAACATCTAGGTAACCACAGAAATAGAAGGGTATACATCAGCATCTCATAAGAGGGAGGAAACTATTGTATAAACATCTAGGTAACCACAGAAATAGAAGGACATACATCATCATCTTATAAGAGAGAGGAAACTATTGTATAAACATCTAGGTAATCACAGAAATAGAAGAGGAAACATCAGCATCTCATAAGAGAGAGGAAACTTTTGTATAAACCTGTAGGTAATCACAGAAATAAAAAGGCATACATCAGCATCTAATAATAGAGAAGAAACTATTGTATAAACATCTAGGTAACCACAGAAATAAAAGGGTTCATATCAGCATCTGATAAGAGAAAGGAAACTATTGTATAAACATCTACGTAACCACAGAAAGAGAGGGTATATATCAGCATCTTTTAAGAGAGAGGAAACTATTGTATAAACATCTAGGTAACCACAGAAATAGAAGTGCATACATCAGCATCTCATAAGAGAGAGGAAACTATTGTATAAACATCTAGGTAACCACAGAAATAGAAGGGTATACATCAGCATCTTATAAGAGAGAGGAAACTATTGTATAAACATCTAGATAACCACAGAAATAGAAGGGAATACATCAGCATCTCATAAGAGAGAGGAAACCATTGTATAAACATCTAGGTAACCACAGAAATAGAAGAGCATACATCAGCATCTAATAACAGAAGGAAACTATTGTATAAACATCTAGGTAACCACAGAAATAGAAGGGTATACATCAGCATCTCATAAGAGAGAAGAAACTATTGTATAAACATCTAGGTAACCACAGAAATAGAAGGGCATACATAAGCATCTCATAAGAGAGAAGAAACTTTTGTATATACATCCATGTAACCACAGAAATAGAAGTGCATACATTAGCATCTAATAACAGAGAGGAAACTATTGTATAAACATCTAGGTAACAACAGAAATAGAAGGGTACACATCAGCATCTTATAAGAGAGAGGAAACTATTGTATAAACATCTAGGTAACCACAGAAATAGAAGGGCATACATCAGCATCTCATAAGAGAGAGGAAACTATTGTATAAACATCTAGGTAACCACAGAAATAGAAGGGCATACATCAGCATCTAATAAGAGAGAGGAAACTATTGTATAAACATCTAGGTAACCACAGAAATAGAAGAGTATATATCAGCATCTTTTAATGGAGAGGAAATTATTCTATAGACATCTAGGTAACCACAGAAATAGAATGGCATACATCAGCATCTTATAAGAGAGAGGAAACTATTGTATAAACATCTAGGTAACCACAGAAATAGAAAGGTATACATAAGCATCTCATAAGAGAGAGAAAACTATTGTATAAACATCCAGGTAACCACAGAAATAGAAGGGCATACATCAGCATCTAATAACAGAGAGGTAAGTATTGTATAAACATCTAGGTAACCACAGAAATAGAAATGTACACATCAGCATCTTATAAGAGAGAAGAAACTTTTGTATAAACATCTAGGTAACCAGAGAAATAGAAGGGCATACATCAGCATCTCATAAGAGATAATAAACTATTCTATAAACATCTAGGTAACCACCGAAATAGAAGGGTATACATCAGCATCTCATAAGAGAGTGAAAACTATTGTATAAACATCTAGGTAACAATAGAAATAGAAGGGAAAACATCAGCATCTTATAAGAGAGAGGAAACTATTGTATAAATATCAGGGTAACCACAGAAATAGAAGGGCATACATCAGCATCTTATAAGAGAGAGGAAACTATTGTATAAACATCTAGGTAACCACAGAAATAGAAGGGCATACATCAGCATCTTATAATAGAGAGAAAACTATTGTATAAACATCCAGGTAACCACAGAAATAGAAGGGCATACATCAGCATCTAATAATAGAGAAGAAACTATTGTATAAACATCTAGGTAACCACAGAAATAAAAGGGTTCATATCAGCATCTGATAAGAGAAAGGAAACTATTGTATAAACATCTACGTAACCACAGAAATAGAAGGGTATATATCAGCATCTTATAAGAGAGAGGAAACTATTGTATAAACATCTAGGTAACCACAGAAATAGAAGGGTACATATCAGCATCTTATAAGAGAGAGGAAACTATTGTATAAACATCTAGGTAACCACAGAAATAGAAGAGTATATATCAGCATCTCATAAGAGAGAGTAAACTATTGTATAAACATCTAGGTAACCACAGAAATAGAAGTGCATACATCAGCATCTCATAAGAGAGAGGAAACTATTGTATAAACATCTAGGTAACCACAGAAATAGAAGGGTATATATCAGCATCTCATAAGCGAGAGGAAACTATTGTATAAACATCTAGATAACCACAGAAATTGAAGGGCACACATCAGCATCTCATAAGAGAGAGGAAACTATTGTATAAACATCTAGGTAACCACAGAAATAGAAGGGTACATATCAGCATCTTATAAGAGAAAGGAAACTATTGTATAAACATCTAGGTAACCACAGAAATAGAAGGGAATATATCAGCATCTCATAAGAGAGAGGAAACTATTGTATAAACATCTAGGTAACCACAGAAATAGAAGAGCATACATCAGCATCTCATAAGAGAGAGGAAACTATTGTATAAATATCTAGGTAAACACAGAAACAGAAGGGTATACATCATCATCTTATAAGATAGATGAAACTATTGTATAAACATCTAGGTAACCAGAGAAATAGAAAGGCATACATCATCATCTTATAAGAGAGAGGAAACTATTGTATAAACATCTAGGTAATCACAGAAATAGAAGTGCATACATCAGCATCTAATTAGAGAGAGGAAACCATTGTATAAACATACAGGTAACCAGATAAATAGAAAGGTATACATCAGCATCTCATAAGAGAGAGAAAACTATTGTATAAACTTCTAGGTAACCACAGAAATAGAAGGGGATACATCAGCATCTTTTTAGAGAGAGGAATCTATTGTATAAATATCTAGGTAACCACAGAAACAGAAGGGTATACATCATCATCTTATAAGATAGATGAAACTATTGTATAAACATCTAGGTAACCAGAGAAATAGAAAGGCATACATCATCATCTTATAAGAGAGAGGAATCTATTGTATAAACATTTAGGTAACCATAGAAATAGAAGCGTACACATCAGCATCTTATAAGTGAGAGGAAACTATTGCATAAACATCTAGGTACACACAGAAATAGAAGGGGATACATTAGCATCTTTTAAGAGAGAGGAATCTATTGTATAAACATTTAGGTAACCATAGAAATAGAAGAGTACACATCAGCATCTTATAAGAGAGAGGAAACTATTGCATAAACATCTAGGTACACACAGAAATAGAAGGGTATATATCAGCATCTTATAAGAGAGAGGAAATTATTGTATAAATATCTAGGTAAACACAGAAATAAAAGGTTATACATCTGCATCTTATAAGAGAGAAGAAACTATTGTATAAACATGTAGGTAATCACAGAAATAGAAGAGCGAACATCAGCATCTCATAATAGAGAAGAAACTATTGTATAAATATCTAGGTAACCACTGAAAAAGAAGGGTATACATCATCATCTTATAAGAGAGAAGAAACTATTGTATAAACATGTAGGTAATCACAGAAATAGAAGAGCGAACATCAGCATCTCATAATAGAGAAGAAACTATTGTATAAATATCTAGGTAACCACAGAAATAGAAGGGTATACATCAGCATCTTATAAGAGAGAAGAAACTATTGTATAAACATCTAGGTAACCACAGAAATAGAAGGGCATACATCAGCATCTCATAAGAGAGAGGAAACTATTGTATAAACATCTAGGTAACCACAGAAATAGAAGGTCACACATCAGCATCTCATAAGAGAGAGGAAACTATTGTATAAACATCTAGGCAGCCACAGAAATAGAAAGGTACATATCAGCATCTCATAAGCGAGAGGAAACTATTGTATAAACATCTAGATAACCACAGAAATTGAAGGGCACACATCAGCATCTCATAAGAGGGAGGAAACTATTGTATAAACATCTAGGTAACCACAGAAATAGAAGTGCATACATCAGCATCTCATAAGAGAGAGGAAACTATTGTATAAACATCTAGGTAACCACAGAAATAGAAGGGTATACATCAGCATCTCATAAGAGAGAGGAAACTATTGTATAAACATCTAGGTAACCACAGAAATAGAAGGACATACATCATCATCTTATAAGAGAGAGGAAACTATTGTATAAACATCTAGGTAATCACAGAAATAGAAGAGGAAACATCAGCATCTCATAAGAGAGAGGAAACTATTGTATAAACATCTAGGTAACCACAGAAATAGAAGGGCATACATCAGCATCTCATAAGAGAGAAGAAACTTTTGTAAATACATCCATGTAACCACAGAAATAGAAGTGCATACATTAGCATCTAATAACAGAGAGGAAACTATTGTATAAACATCTAGGTAACAACAGAAATAGAAGGGTACACATCAGCATCTTATTAAGAGAGAGGAAACTATTGCATAAACATCTAGGTAACCACAGAAATAGAAGGGCATACATCAGCATCTCATAAGAGAGAGGAAACTATTGTATAAACATCTAGGTAACCACAGAAATAGAAGGGCATACATCAGCATCTAATAAGAGAGAGGAAACTATTGTATAAACATCAAGGTACCCACAGAAATAGAAGAGTATATATCAGCATCTTTTAATGGAGAGGAAATTATTCTATAGACATCTAGGTAACCACAGAAATAGAAGGGCATACATCAGCATCTCATAAGAGAGAGGAAACTATTGTATAAACATCTAGGTAACCACAGAAATAGAAGGGCATACATCAGCATCTAATAAGAGAGGAAACTATTGTATAAACATCTAGGTAACCACAGAAATAGAAGGGTATACATCAGCATCTCATAGAGAGAGGAAACTATTGTATAAACATCTAGGTAACCACAGAAATAGAAGGGCATACATCAGCATCTCATAAGAGAGAGGAAACTATTGTATAAACATCCAGGTAACCACAGAAATAGAAGTGCATACATCAGCATCTAATAACAGAGAGGAAACTATTGTATAAACATCTAGGTAACCACAGAAATAGAAGGGTATACATCAGCATCTTATAAGAGAGAGGAAACTATTGTATAAACATCTAGGTAACCACAGAAATAGAAGGGCATACATCAGCATCTCATAAGAGAGAGGAAACTATTGTATAAACATCTAGGTAACCACAGAAATAGAAGGGCATACATCAGCATCTAATAAGAGAGAGGAAACTATTGTATAAACATCTAGGTAACCACAGAAATAAAAGGGTTCATATCAGCATTTGATAAGAGAAAGGAAACTATTGTATAAACATCTAGGTAACCACAGAAATAGAAGGGTATACATCAGCATCTTATAAGAGAGAGGAAACTATTGTATAAACATCTAGGTAACCACAGAAATTGAAGGGCACACATCAGCATCTCATAAGAGGGAGGAAACTATTGTATAAACATCTAGGTAACCACAGAAATAGAAGAGCATACATCAGCATCTAATACCAGAAGGAAACTTGTATAAACATATAGGTAACCACAGAAATAGAAGGGTATATATCAGCATCTTATAAGCGAGAGGAAACTACTGTATAAACATCTAGGAAATCACAGAAATAGAAGAGCGAACATCAGCATCTTAAAAGAGAGAGGAAACTATTGTATAAATATCTAGGTAACCACAGAAACAGAAGGGTATACATCAGCATCTTATAAGAGAGATGAAACTATTGTATAAACATCTAGGTAACCACAGAAATAGAAGTGTATACATCAGCATCTTATAAGAGAGAGGAAAGTATTGTATAAACATCTAGATAACCACAGAAATAGAAGAGCATACATCAACATCTCATAAGAGAGAGGAACCTATTGTATAAACATCTAGGTAACCACAGAAATAGAAGGGCATATATAAGCATCTCATAAGAGAGAAGAAACTTTTGTATAAACATCTAGGTAACCACAGAAATAGAAGTGCATACATCAGCATCTAATAAGAGAGAGGAAACTATTGTATAAACATCTAGGTACCACAGAAATAGAAGAAATAGAAGAGCAACATCAGCATCTTATAAGAGAGAGGAAACTATTGTATAAACATCTAGGTAACCACAGAAACAGAAGTTTATACATCAGCATCTTATAAGAGAGAAGAAACTATTGTATAAACATCTGGGTAACCACAGAAATAGAAGGGCATACATCAGCATCTCATAAGAGAGAGGAAACTATTGTATAAACATCTAGGTAACCACAGAAATAGAAGGGCATACATCAGCATCTCATAAGAGAGAGAAAACTATTGTATAAACATCTAGGTAACCACAGAAATAGAAGGGCATACATCAGCATCTTATAAGAGAGAGGAAACTATTGTATAAACATCTAGGTAACCACAGAAATAGAAGTGCATACATCAGCATCTCATAAGAGAGAGGAAACTATTGTATAAACATCTAGGTAACCACAGAAATAGAAGGGCATACATCAGCATCTAATAACAGAGAAGAAACTATTGTATAAACATCTAGGTAACCACAGAAATAGAAGAGTATACATCAGCATCTTATAAGAGAGAGGAAACTATTGTATAAACATCTAGGTAACCACAGAAATAGAAGGGCATACATCAGCATCTCATAAGAGAAAAAAACTATTGTATAAACATCTAGGTAACCACAGAAATAGAAGGGTATATATCAGCATCTTATAAGAGAGAGGAAACTATTGTATAAACATCTAGGTAACCACAGAAATAGAAGGGCATACATCAGCATCTATAAAGAGAGGAAACTATTGTATAAACATCTAGGTAACCACAGAAATAGAAGGGTATACATCAGCATCTTATAAGAGAGAGGAAACTATTGTATAAACATCTAGGTAACCACAGAAATAGAAGGGTATACATCAGCATCTTATAAGAGAGAGAAAACTATTGTATAAACATCTAGGTAACCACAGAAATAGAAGGGAATACATCAGCATCTTATAAGAGAGAGGAAACTATTGTATAAACATCTAGGTAACCACAGAAATAGAAGAGCATACATCAGCATCTCATAAGAGACAGGAAACTATTGTATAAACATCTAGGTAACCACAGAAATAGAAGGGCATACATCAGCATCTCATAAGAGAGAAGAAACTTTTGTATATACATCCAGGTAACCACAGAAATAGAAGTGCATACATCAGCATCTAATAAGAGAGAGGAAACTATTGTATAAACATCTAGGTAACCACAGAAATAGAAGGGTATACATCAGCATCTTATAAGAGAGAGGAAACTATTGTATAAACATCTAGGTAACCACAGAAATAGAAGGGCATACATCAGCATCTCATAAGCGAGAGGAAACTATTGTATAAACATCTAGGTAACCACAGAAATAGAAGGGCATACATCAGCATCTTATAAGAGAGAGGAAACTATTGTATAAACATCTAGGTAACCACAGAAATAGAAGAGCATACATCAGCATCTTATAAGAGAGAGGAAACTATTGTATAAACATCTAGGTAACCACAGAAACAGAAGTTTATACATCATCATCTTATAAGAGAGAGGAAACTATTGTATAAACATCTAGGTAACCACAGAAATAGAAGTGCATACATCAGCATCTCATAAGAGAGGAAACTATTGTATAAACATCTAGGTAACCACAGAAATAGAAGAGTATACATCAGCTTCTTCTAAGGGAGAGGAAAGTATTCTATAAACATCTAGGTAACCACAGAAATAGAAGTGCGTACATCAGCTTCTTCTAAGAGAGAGGAAAGTATTGTATAAACCTGTAGGTAATCACAGAAATAGAAGGGCATACATCAGCATCTAATAACAGAGAAGAAACTATTGTATAAACATCTAGGTAACCACAGAAATAGAAGGGAATAAATCAGCATCTTATAAGAGAGAGGAAACTATTGTATAAACATCTAGGTAACCACAGAAATAGAAGAGCATACATCAGCATCTCATAAGAGACAGGAAACTATTGTATAAACATCTAGGTAACCACAGAAATAGAAGGGCATACATAAGCATCTCATAAGAGAGAAGAAACTTTTGTATAAACATCCAGGTAACCACAGAAATAGAAGTGCATACATCAGCATCTAATAAGAGAGAGGAAACTATTGTATAAACATCTAGGTAACCACAGAAATAGAAGGGTACACATCAGCATCTTATTAGAGAGAGGAAACTATTGCATAAACATCTAGGTACCTACAGAAATAGAAGGGCCTACATCAGCATCTCATAAGCGAGAGGAAACTATTGTATAAACATCTAGATAACCACAGAAATTGAAGGGCACACATCAGCATCTCATAAGAGGAAGGAAACTATTGTATAAACATCTAGGTAACCACAGAAATAGAAGAGCGAACATCAGCATCTTATAAGAGAGAGGAAACTATTGTATAAACATCTAGGTAACCACAGAAACAGAAGTTTATACATCATCATCTTATAAGAGAGATGAAACTATTGTATAAACATCTAGGTAACCACAGAAATAGAAGTGCATACATCAGCATCTCATAAGAGAGAGGAAACAATTGTATAAACATCTAGGTAACCACAGAAATAGAAGAGTATACATCAGCATCTTATAAGAGAGAGGAAACTATTGTATAAACATCTAGGTAACCACAGAAATAGAAGTGCGTACATCAGCTTCTTCTAAGAGAGAGGAAAGTATTGTATAAACCTGTAGGTAATCACAGAAATAGAAGGGCATACATCAGCATCTAATAACAGAGAAGAAACTATTGTATAAACATCTAGGTAACCACAGAAATAGAAGAGTACACATCAGCATCTTATAAAAGATAGGAAACTATTATATAAACATATAGGTAACCACAGTAATAAAAGGGTACATATCAGCATCTGATAATAGAAAAAAAAACTATTGTATAAACATCTAGGTAACCACAGAAATAGAAGGGTATACATCAGCATCTTATAAGAGAGATGAAACTATTGTATAAACATCTAGGTAACCACAGAAATAGAAGTGCATACATCAGCATCTTATAAGAGAGAGGAAACTATTGTATAAACATCTAGATAACCACAGAAATAGAAGGGCACACATCAGCATCTCATAAGAGAGAGGAAACTATTGTATAAACATCTAGGTAACCACAGAAATAGAAGGGTACACATCAGCATCTTATAAGAGAGAGGAAACTATTGTATAAACATCTAGGTAACCACAGAAATAGAAGGGCATACATCAGCATCTCATAAGAGAGAGGAAACTATTGTATAAACATCTAGGTAACCACAGAAATAGAAGGGCATACATCAGCATCTCATAAGAGAGAGGAAACTATTGTATAAACATCTAGGTAACCACAGAAATAGAAGGGTATACATCAGCATCTCATAAGAGAGAGGAAACTATTGTATAAACATCTAGGTAACCACAGAAATAGAAGGGCATACATCAGCATCTTATAAGAGAGAGGAAACTATTGTATAAACATCTAGGTAACCACAGAAATAGAAGTGCATACATCAGCTTCTTCTAAGAGAGAGGAAACTATTGTATAAACATCTAGGTAACCACAGAAATAGAAGGGCATACATCAGCATCTAATAATAGAGAAGAAACTATTGTATAAACATCTACGTAACCACAGAAATAGAAGGGTATATATCAGCATCTTATAAGCGAGAGGAAACTACTGTATAAACATCTAGGTAACCACAGAAATAGAAGTTTATACATCAGCATCTTATAAGAGAGAGGAAACTATTGTATAAACATCTAGGTAACCACAGAAATAGAAGTGCATACATCAGCATCTTATAAGAGAGAGGAAAGTATTGTATAAACATCTAGGTAACCACAGAAATAGAAGGGCATACATCAGCATCTAATAAGAGAGAGGAAACTATTGTATAAACATCTAGGTAACCACAGAAATAGAAGAGTACACATCAGCATCTTATAAAGAGAGGAAACTATTGTATAAACATATAGGTAACCACAGAAATAGAAGGGTATACATCAGCATCTGATAATAGAAAAAAAACTATTGTATAAACATCTAGGTAACCACAGAAATAGAAGGGTATATATCAGCATCTTATAAGAGAGAGGAAACTATTGTATAAACATCTAGGTAACCACAGAAATAGAAGTGGATACATCAGCATCTTATAAGAGAGAGGAAACTATTGTATAAACATCTAGGTAACCACAGAAATAGAAGAGCATACATCAGCATCTCATAAGAGAGAGGAAACTATTGTATAAACATCTAGGTAACCACAGAAATAGAAGTGCATACATCAGCATCTAATAAGAGAGAGGAAACTATTGTATAAACATCTAGGTAACCACAGAAATAGAAGGGTATACATCAGCATCTTATAAGAGAGAAGAAACTATTGTATAAACATCTAGGTAACCATAGAAATAGAAGGGCATACATCAGCATCTCATAAGAGAGAGGAAACTATTGTATAAACATCTAGGTAACCACAGAAATAGAAGGGGATACATCAGCATCTAATAAGAGAGAGGAAACTATTGTATAAACATCTAGGTAACCACAGAAATAGAAGGGTATACATCAGCATCTCATAAGAGAGAGGAAACTATTGTATAAACATCTAGGTAACCATAGAAATAGAAGGGCATACATCAGCATCTTATAAGAGAGAGGAAACTATTGTATAAACATCTAGGTAACCACAGAAATAGAAGTGCATACATCAGCTTCTTCTAAGAGAGAGGAAACTACTGCATAAACATGTAGGTAACCACAGAAATAGAAGGGCATACATCAGCATCTTATAATAGAGAGAAAAGTATTGTATAAACATCCAGGTAACCACAGAAATAGAAGGGCATACATCAGCATCTAATAATAGAGAAGAAACTATTGTATAAACATCTACGTAACCACAGAAATAGAAGGGTATATATCAGCATCTTATAAGCGAGAGGAAACTACTGTATAAACATCTAGGTAATCACAGAAATAGAAGGCATACATCAGCATCTTATAAGAGAGAGGAAACTATTGTATAAACATCTAGGTAACCACAGAAACAGAAGTTTATACATCATCATCTTATAAGAGAGATGAAACTATTGTATAAACATCTAGGTAACCACAGAAATAGAAGGGCATACATCAGCATCTTATAAGAGAGAGGAAAGTATTGTATAAACATCTAGGTAACCACAGAAATAGAAGGGCATACATCAGCATCTAATAACAGAGAGGAAACTATTGTATAAACATCTAGGTAACCACAGAAATAGAAGAGTATACATCAGCATCTTATAAGAGAGAGGAAACTATTGTATAAACATCTAGGTAACCACAGAAATAGAAGGTATACATCAGCATCTTATAAGAAACAGGAAACTATTGTATAAACATCTAGGTAACCACAGAAATAGAAGGGTATACATCAGCATCTTATAAGAGAGATGAAACTATTGTATAAACATCTAGGTAACCACAGAAATAGAAGTGCATACATCAGTATCTTATAAGAAAGAGGAAAGTATTGTATAAACATCTAGATAACCACAGAAATAGAAGAGCATACATCAACATCTCATAAGAGAGAAGAAACTATTGTATAAACATCTAGGTAACCACAGAAATTGAAGTGCATACATTAGCATCTAATAACAGAGAGGAAACTATTGTATAAACATCTAGGTAACCACAGAAATAGAAGAGTACACATCAGCATCTTATAAGAGAGAAGAAACTTTTGAATAAACATCATGGTAACCATAGAAATAGAAGGGCATACATCAGCATCTCATAATAGAGAGAAAACTATTGTATAAATAGTTTTATACAATAAACAATCCAGGTTTTATACAATCCAGGTAACCACAGAAATAGAAGGGGATACATCAGCATCTAATAATAGAGAAGAAACTATTGTATAAACATCTAGGTAACCACAGAAATAGAAGGGTATACATCAGCATCTCATAAGAGAGAGGAAACTATTGTATAAACATCTAGGTAACCACAGAAATAGAAGGGCATACATCAGCATCTTATAAGAGAGAGGAAACTATTGTATAAACATCTAGGTAACCACAGAAATAGAAGTGCATACATCAGCATCTTATAAGAGAGAGGAAACTATTGTATAAACATCTAGATAACCACAGAAATAGAAGGGCATACATCAGCATCTTATAAGAGAGAGAAAACTATTGTATAAACATCTAGGTAACCACAGAAATAGAAGGGCATACATCAGCATCTAATAATAGAGAAGAAACTATTGTATAAACATCTAGGTAACCACAGAAATAGAAGGGTATACATCAGCATCTTATAAGAGAGAGGAAACTATTGTATAAACATCTAGGTAACCACAGAAATAGAAGGGCATACATCAGCATCTTATAAGAGAGAGGAAACTATTGTATAAACATCTAGGTAACCACAGAAATAGAAGGGTATACATCAGCATCTTATAAGAGAGAGGAAACTATTGTATAAACATCTAGGTAACCACAGAAATAGAAGTGCATACATCAGCATCTTATAAGAGAGAGGAAACTATTGTATAAACATCTAGGTAACCACAGAAATAGAAGGGCATACATCAGCATCTAATAACAGAGAAGAAACTATTGTATAAACATCTAGGTAACCACAGAAATAGAAGGGCATACATCAGCATCTTATAAGAGAGAGGAAACTATTGTATAAACATCTAGGTAACCACAGAAATAGAAGGGCATACATCAGCATCTTATAAGAGAGAGGAAACTATTGTATAAACATCTAGGTAACCACAGAAATAGAAGAGTATACATCAGCATCTTATAAGAGAGAGGAAACTATTGTATAAACATCTAGGTAACCACAGAAATAGAAGGGCATACATCAGCATCTAATAAGAGAGAAGAAACTATTGTATAAACATCTAGGTAACCACAGAAATAGAAGGGTATACATCAGCATCTTATAAGAGAGAGGAAACTATTGTATAAACATCTAGGTAACCACAGAAATAGAAGGGCATACATCAGCATCTCATAAGAGAGAGGAAACTATTGTATAAACATCTAGGTAGCCACAGAAATAGAAGGGTACATATCAGCATTTTATAAGAGAGAGGAAACTATTGTATAAACATCTAGATAACCACAGAAATTGAAGGGCACACATCAGCATCTCATAAAAGGGAGGAAACTATTGTATAAACATCTAGGTAACCACAGAAATAGAAGGGCATACATCAGCATCTAATAAGAGAGAGGAAACTATTGTATAAACATCTAGGTAACCACAGAAATAGAAGGGCATACATCAGCATCTCATAAAAGATAATAAATTATTGTATAAACATCTAGGTAAACACAGAAATAGAAGTGCATACATCAGCATCTAATAAGAGAGAGGAAACTATTGTATAAACATCTAAATAACAACAGAAATAGAAGGGTACACATCAGCATCTTATTAGAGAGAGGAAACTATTGCATAAACATCTAGGTACCTACAGAAATAGAAGGGCATACATCAGCATCTTATAAGAGAGAGGAAACTATTGTATAAAGATCTAGGTAACCATAAAAATAGAAGGGCATACATCAGCATCTCATAAGAGATAGGAAACTATTGTATAATTATCTAGGTAACGACAGAAATAGAAAGGTATACATCAGCATCTCATAAGAGAGAGGAAACTATTGTATAAACATCTAGGTAACCACAGAAATAGAAGGGCATACATCAGCATCTCATAAGAGAGAGGAAACTATTGTATAAACATCTAGGTAACCACAGAAATAGAAGGG
The DNA here is from genome assembly GCF_004210375.1 of Tachypleus tridentatus. Taxonomy (NCBI): domain Eukaryota; kingdom Metazoa; phylum Arthropoda; class Merostomata; order Xiphosura; family Limulidae; genus Tachypleus; species Tachypleus tridentatus. Next base: position 22,913,017 of record NW_027467777.1, read on the forward strand.
CATACATCAGCATCTAATAAGAGAGAGGAAACTATTGTATAAACATCTAGGTAACCACAGAAATAGAAGGGCATACATCAGCATCTTATAGAGAGAGAAGAAACTATTGTATAAACATCAGGTAACCACAGAAATAGAAGGGCATACATCAGCATCTTATAAGAGAGAGGAAACTATTGTATAAACATCTAGGTAACCACAGAAATAGAAGTGCATACATCAGCATCTCATAAGAGAGAGGAAACTATTGTATAAACATCTAGGTAACCACAGAAATAGAAGTGTATACATCAGCATCTTATAAGAGAGAGGAAAGTATTGTATAAACATCTAGGTAACCACAGAAATAGAAGAGCATACATCAGCATCTTATAAGAGATAGGAAACTATTGTATAAACATCTAGGTAACCACAGAAATAGAAGGGTATACATCAGCATCTTATAAGAGAGAGGAAACTATTGTATAAACATCTAGGTAACCACAGAAATAGAAGGGCATACATCAGCATCTTATAAGAGAGAGGAAACTATTGTATAAACATCTAGATAACCACAGAAATAGAAGAGCATACATCAACATCTCATAAGAGACAGGAACCTATTGTATAAACATCTAGGTAACCACAGAAATAGAAGGGCATATATAAGCATCTCATAAGAGAGAAGAAACTTTTGTATATACATCCATGTAACCACAGAAATAGAAGTGCATACATTAGCATCTAATAACAGAGAGGAAACTATTGTATAGACATCTAGGTAACAACAGAATTAGAAGGGTACTTATCAGCATCTTATTAGAGAGAGGAAACTATTGCATAAACATCTAGGTACCTACAGAAATAGAAGGGCCTACATCAGCATCTCATAAGCGAGAGGAAACTATTGTATAAACATCTAGATAACCACAGAAATTGAAGGGCACACATCACCATCTCATAAGAGGAAGGAAACTATTGTATAAACATCTAGGTAACCACAGAAATAGAAGAGCGAACATCAGCATCTTATAAGAGAGAGTAAACTATTGTATAAATATCTAGGTAACCACAGAAACAGAAGTTTATACATCATCATCTTATAAGAGAGATGAAACTATTGTATAAACATCTAGGTAACCACAGAAATAGAAGTGCATACATCAGCATCTCATAAGAGAGAGGAAACAATTGTATAAACATCTAGGTAACCACAGAAATAGAAGAGTATACATCAGCTTCTTCTAAGAGAGAGGAAAGTATTGTATAAACCTGTAGGTAATCACAGAAATAGAAGGGCATACATCAGCATCTAATAACAGAGAAGAAACTATTGTATAAACATCTAGGTAACCACAGAAATAGAAGGGTATACATCAGCATCTTATAAGAGAGAGGAAACTATTGTATAAACATCTAGGTAACCACAGAAATAGAAGGGCATACATCAGCATCTCATAAGAGAGAGGAAACTATTGTATAAACATCTAGGTAACCACAGAAATAGAAGGGCATACATCAGCATCTCATAAGAGAGAGGAAACTATTGTATAAACATCTAGGTAACCACAGAAATAGAAGGGCATACATCAGCATCTCATAAGAGAAGGAAACTATTGTATAAACATCTAGGTAACCACAGAAATAGAAGGGTATACATCAGCATCTTATAAGAGAGAGGAAACTATTGTATAAACATCTAGGTAACCACAGAAATAGAAGGGCATACATCAGCATCTTATAAGAGAGAGGAAACTATTGTATAAATATCAAGGTAACCACAGAAATAGAAGGGATATACATCAGCATCTTATAAGAGAGAGGAAACTATTGTATAAACATCTAGGTAACCACAGAAATAGAAGGGCATACATCAGCATCTCATAAGAGAGAGGAAACTATTGTATAAACATCTAGGTAACCACAGAAATAGAAGGGTATACATCAGCATCTTATAAGAGAGAGGAAACTATTGTATAAACATCTAGGTAACCACAGAAATAGAAGGGCATACATCAGCATCTCATAAGAGAGAGGAAACTATTGTATAAACATCTAGGTAACCACAGAAATAGAAGGGCATACATCAGCATCTAATAACAGAGAAGAAACTATTGTATAAACATCTAGGTAACCACAGAAATAGAAGGGCATACATCAGCATCTAATAAGAGAGAGGAAACTATTGTATAAACATCTAGGTAACCACAGAAATAGAAGGGTATACATCAGCATCTTATAGAGAGAGGAAACTATTGTATAAACATCTAGGTAACCACAGAAATAGAAGGGCATACATCAGCATCTCATAAGAGAGAGGAAACTATTGTATAAACATCTAGGTAACCACAGAAATAGAAGAGCATACATCAGCATCTAATAACAGAAGGAAACTATTGTATAAACATCTAGGTAACCACAGAAATAGAAGGGCATACATCAGCATCTCATAAGAGAGAAGAAACTATTGTATAAACATCTAGGTAACCACAGAAATAGAAGTGCATACATCAGCATCTAATAAGAGAGAGGAAACTATTGTATAAACATCTAGGTAACCACAGAAATAGAAGGGTATACATCAGCATCTTATAAGAGAGAGGAAACTATTGTATAAACATCTAGGTAACCACAGAAATAGAAGGGCATACATCAGCATCTTATAAGAGAGAGGAAACTATTGTATAAACATCTAGGTAACCACAGAAATAGAAGGGCATACATCAGCATCTCATAAGAGAGAGGAAACTATTGTATAAATATCTAGGTAACGACAGAAATAGAAAGGTATACATCAGCATCTCATCAGAGAGAGGGAACTATTGTATAAACATCTAGCTAACCACAGAAATTGAAGTGCATACATCAGCATGTCATTAGAGAGAGAAAACTATTGTATAAACATCCAGGTAACCACAGAAATAGAAGGGGATACATCAGCATCTAATAACAGAGAGGAAACTATTGTATAAACATCTAGGTAACCACAGAAATAGAAGAGTACACATCAGCATCTTATAAGAGAGAAGAAACTTTTGAATAAACATCATGGTAACCACAGAAATAGAAGGGCATACATCAGCATCTAATAATAGAGAAGAAACTATTGTATAAACATCTAGGTAACCACAGAAATAAAAGGGTTCATATCAGCATTTGATAAGAGAAAGGAAACTATTGTATAAACATCTACGTAACCACAGAAATAGAAGGTTATACATCAGCATCTCATAAGAGAGAGGAAACTATTGTATAAAGATCTAAGTAACCACAGAAATAGAAGGGCATACATCAGCATCTCATAAGAGAGAGGAAACTATTGTATAAACATCTAGGTAACCACCGAAATAGAAGGGTATACATCATCATCTCATAAGAGAGTGGAAACTATTGTATAAACATCACAGAACAATAGAAATAAAAGGGCATACATCAGCATCTTATAAGAGAGAGGAAACTATTGTATAAATATCAAGATAACCACAGAAATAGAAGTGCATACATCAGCTTCTTCTAAGAGAGAGGAAACTACTGCATAAACATGTAGGTAACCACAGAAATAGAAGGGTATACATCAGCATCTTATAAGAGAGAGGAAACTATTGTATAAACATCTAGGTAACCACAGAAATAGAAGGGCATACATCAGCATCTTATAAGAGAGAGGAAAGTATTGTATAAACATCTAGGTAACCACAGAAATAGAAGGGCATACATCAGCATCTCATAAGAGACAGGAACCTATTGTATAAACATCTAGGTAACCACAGAAATAGCAGGGCATACATCAGCATCTCATAGAGAGAAGAAACTATTGTATAAACATCTAGGTAACCACAGAAATAGAAGGGCATACATCAGCATCTAATAAGAGAGAGGAAACTATTGTATAAACATCTAGGTAACCACAGAAATAGAAGGGCACATATCATATACATCAGCATCTTATAAGAGAGAGGAAACTATTGTATAAACATCTAGGTAACAACAGAAATAGAAGGGCCTACATCAGCATCTCATAAGCGAGAGGAAACTATTGTATAAACATCTAGATAACCACAGAAATTGAAGGGCACACATCACCATCTCATAAGAGGAAGGAAACTATTGTATAAACATCTAGGTAACCACAGAAATAGAAGAGCATACATCAGCATCTTATAAGAGAGAGGAAACTATTGTATAAACATCTAGGTAACCACAGAAATAGAAGTTTATACATCAGCATCTTATAAGAGAGAGAGAAAACTATTGTATAAACATCCAGGTAACCACAGAAATAGAAGTGCATACATCAGCATCTCATAAGAGAGAGGAAACTATTGTATAAACATCTAGGTAACCACAGAAATAGAAGTGTATACATCAGCATCTTCTAAGAGAGAGGAAAGTATTGTATAAACCTGTAGGTAATCACAGAAATAGAAGGGCATACATCAGCATCTAATAACAGAGAAGAAACTATTGTATAAACATCTAGGTAACCACAGAAATAGAAGAGTATACATCAGCATCTTATAAGAGAGAGGAAGCTATTGTATAAACATCTAGATAACCACAGAAATTGAAGGGCACACATCAGCATCTCATAAGAGAGAGGAAACTATTGTATAAACATCTAGGTAGCCACAGAAATAGAAGGGTACATATCAGCATCTTATAAGAGAAAGGAAACTATTGTATAAACATCTAGGTAACCACAGAAATAGAAGTGTATATATCAGCATCTCATAAGAGAGAGGAAACTATTGTATAAACATCTAGGTAACCACAGAAATAGAAGGGCATACATCAGCATCTCATAAGAGAGAGGAAACTATTGTATAAACATCTAGGTAACCACAGAAATAGAAGAGCATACATCAGCATCTAATAACAGAAGGAAACTATTGTATAAACATCTAGGTAACCACAGAAATAGAAGGGTATATATCAGCATCTTATAAGCGAGAGGAAACTATTGTATAAACATCTAGGTAACCACAGAAATAGAAGAGCATACATCAGCATCTTATAAGAGAGAGGAAACTATTGTATAAACATCTAGGTAACCACAGAAATAGAAGGATATACATCAGCATCTTATAAAGAGAGGAAACTATTGTATAAACATCTAGGTAACCACAGAAATAGAAGGGTATACATCAGCATCTTATAAGAGAGAGGAAACTATTGTATAAACATCTAGGTAACCACAGAAATAGAAGGGCATACATCAGCATCTCATAAGAGAGAGGAAACTATTGTATAAACATCTAGGTAACCACAGAAATAGAAGGGCATACATCAGCATCTCATAAGAGAGAAGAAACTTTTGTATATACATCTAGGTAACCACAGAAATAGAAGGCATACATCAGCATCTCATAAGAGAGAGGAAACTATTGTATAAACATCTAGGTAACCACAGAAATAGAAGGGCATACATCAGCATCTAATAAGAGAGGAAACTATTGTATAAACATCTAGGTAACCACAGAAATAGAAGGGTATACATCAGCATCTTATAAGAGAGAGGAAACTATTGTATAAACATCTAGGTAACCACAGAAATAGAAGGGAATACATCAGCATCTCATAAGAGAGAGGAAACTATTGTATAAACATCTAGGTAACCACAGAAATAGAAGAGCATACATCAGCATCTAATAAGAGAGAGGAAACTATTGTATAAACATCTAGGTAACCACAGAAATAGAAGGGCATACATCAGCATCTCATAAGAGAGAAGAAACTATTGTATAAACATCCAGGTAACCACAGAAATAGAAGTGCATACATCAGCATCTAATAAGAGAGAGGAAACTATTGTATAAACATCTAGGTAACCACAGAAATAGAAGGGTATACATCAGCATCTTATAAGAGAGAGGAAACTATTGTATAAACATCTAGGTAACCACAGAAATAGAAGGGCATACATCAGCATCTTATAAGAGAGAGGAAACTATTGTATAAAGATCTAGGTAACCATAAAAATAGAAGGGCATACATCAGCATCTCATAAGAGATAGGAAACTATTGTATAATTATCTAGGTAACGACAGAAATAGAAAGGTATACATCAGCATCTCATCAGAGAGAGGGAACTATTGTATAAACATCTAGGTAACCACAGAAATAGAAGGGCATACATCAGCATCTCATAAGAGAGAGAAAACTATTGTATAAACATCTAGGTAACCACAGAAATAGAAGGGCATACATCAGCATCTAATAATAGAGAGGAAACTATTGTATAAACATCTAGGTAACCACAGAAATAGATGAGTACACATCAGCATCTTATAAGAGAGAAGAAACTTTTGAATAAACATCATGGTAACCACAGAAATAGAAGGGGATACATCAGCATCTAATAAGAGAGAAGAAACTATTGTATAAACATCTAGGTAACCACAGAAATAGAAGGGTTCATATCAGCATTTGATAAGAGAAAGGAAACTATTGTATAAACATCTACGTAACCACAGAAATAGAAGGTTATACATCAGCATCTCATAAGAGAGAGGAAACTATTGTATAAACATCTAAGTAACCATAAAAATAGAAGGGCATACATCAGCATCTCATAAGAGATAGGAAACTATTGTATAAACATCTAGGTAACCACCGAAATAGAAGGGTATACATCATCATCTCATAAGAGAGTGGAAACTATTGTATAAACATCTAGGTAACCACAGAAATAGAAGGGCATACATCAGCATCTTATAAGAGAGAGGAAACTATTGTATAAACATGTAGGTAACCACAGAAATAGAAGGGCATACATCAGCATCTTATAAGAGAGAGGAAACTATTGTATAAACATCTAGTTAACCACAGAAATAGAAGGGCATACATCAGCATCTTATAAGAGAGAGGAAACTATTGTATAAACATCTAGGTAACCACAGAAATAGAAGGGCATACATCAGCATCTTATAAGAGAGAGGAAACTATTGTATAAACATCTAGGTAACCACAGAAATAGAAGGGCATACATCAGCATCTCATAAGAGAGAGGAAACTATTGTATAAACATCTAGGTAACCACAGAAATAGAAGGGCATACATCAGCATCTCATAAGAGAGAGGAAACTATTGTATAAACATCTAGGTAACCACAGAAATAGAAGGGCATACATCAGCATCTCATAAGAGAGAGGAAACTATTGTATAAACATCTAGGTAACCACAGAAATAGAAGGGCATACATCAGCATCTTATAAGAGAGAGGAAACTATTGTATAAACATCTAGGTAACCACAGAAATAGAAGGGCATACATCAGCATCTCATAAGAGAGAGGAAACTATTGTATAAACATCTAGGTAACCACAGAAATAGAAGGGCATACATCAGCATCTCATAAGAGAGAGGAAACTATTGTATAAACATCTAGGTAACCACAGAAATAGAAGAGCATACATCAGCATCTTATAAGAGAGAGAAACTATTGTATAAACATCTAGGTAACCACAGAAATAGAAGGGCATACATCAGCATCTTATAAGAGAGAGAAACTATTGTATAAACATCTAGGTAACCACAGAAATAGAAGGGCATACATCAGCATCTCATAAGAGAGAGGAAACTATTGTATAAACATCTAGGTAACCACAGAAATAGAAGGGTATACATCAGCATCTTATAAGAGAGAGGAAACTATTGTATAAACATCTAGGTAACCACAGAAATAGAAGGGCATACATCAGCATCTAATAACAGAGAAGAAACTATTGTATAAACATCTAGGTAACCACAGAAATAGAAGAAGATACATCAGCATCTTATAAGAGAGAGGAAACTATTGTATAAACATCTAGGTAACCACAGAAATAGAAGGGCATACATCAGCATCTCATAAGAGAGAGGAAACTATTGTATAAACATCTAGGTAACCACAGAAATAGAAGGGTATACATCAGCATCTTATAAGAGAGGAGGAAACTATTGTATAAACATCTAGGTAACCACAGAAATAGAAGGCATACATCAGCATCTCATCTATTGTATAAACATCTAGGTAACCACAGAAATAGAGGAAGCATCTATTGTATAAACATCTAGGTAACCACAGAAATAGAAGGGCATACATCAGCATCTTATAAGAGAGAGGAAACTATTGTATAAACATCTAGGTAACCACAGAAATAGAAGGCATACATCAGCATCTTATAAGAGAGAGGAAACTATTGTATAAACATCTAGGTAACCACAGAAATAGAAGGGTATACATCAGCATCTTATAAGAAAGAGGAAAGTATTGTATAAACATCTAGATAACCACAGAAATAGAAGAGCATACATCAACATCTCATAAGAGACAGGAACCTATTGTATAAACATCTAGGTAACCACAGAAATAGAAGGGCATACATCAGCATCTTATAAAGAGGAAGAAACTATTGTATAAACATCTAGGTAACCACAGAAATAGAAGGGCATACATCAGCATCATAAGAGAGGAAACTATTGTATAAACATCTAGGTAACCACAGAAATAGAAGGGCATACATCAGAGAGAGGAAACTATTGTATAAACATCTAGGTAACCACAGAAATAGAAGGGCATACATCAGCATCTTATAAGAGAGAGGAAACTATTGTATAAACATCTAGGTAACCACAGAAATAGAAGGGCATACATCAGCATCTCATAAGAGAGAGGAAACTATTGTATAAACATCTAGATAACCACAGAAATTGAAGGGCACACATCACCATCTCATAAGAGAGAGGAAACTATTGTATAAACATCTAGGTAACCACAGAAATAGAAGGGCATACATCAGCATCTAATAAGAGAGAGGAAACTATTGTATAAACATCTAGGTAACCACAGAAATAGAAGGGTATACATCAGCATCTTATAAGAGAGAGGAAACTATTGTATAAACATCTAGGTAACCACAGAAATAGAAGGGCATACATCAGCATCTCATAGAGAGAGGAAACTATTGTATAAACATCTAGGTAACCACAGAAATAGAAGGGTTATACATCAGCATCTTATAAGAGAGAGGAAACTATTGTATAAACATCTAGGTAACAACAGAAATAGAAGGGCATACATCAGCATCTCATAAGAGAGAGGAAACTATTGTATAAACATCTAGGTAACCACAGAAATAGAAGAGCATACATCAGCATCTCATAAGAGAGAGAAAACTATTGTATAAACATCCAGGTAACCACAGAAATAGAAGGGGATACATCAGCATCTAATAAGAGAGAGAAACTATTGTATAAACATCTAGGTAACCACAGAAATAGAAGATACATATACATCAGCATCTTATAAGAAGAGAAGAAACTATTGTATAAACATCTAGGTAACCACAGAAATAGAAGGGCATACATCAGCATCTAATAAGAGAGAGGAAACTATTGTATAAACATCTAGGTAACCACAGAAATAGAAGGGTATACATCAGCATCTTATAAGAGAGAAGAAACTATTGTATAAACATCTAGGTAACCACAGAAATAGAAGGGCATACATCAGCATCTCATAAGAGAGAGAGAAACTATTGTATAAACATCTAGGTAACCACAGAAATAGAAGGGCATACATCAGCATCTAATAAGAGAAGGAAACTAAACATCTAGGTGACAACCACAGAAATAGAAGGTATATCAGCATCTTATAAGAGAGGAGGAAACTATTGTAAACATCCACAGAAATAGAAGAGCATACATCAGCATCTTATAAGAGAGAGGAAACTATTGTATAAACATCTAGGTAACCACAGAAATAGAAGGGCATACATCAGCATCTTATAAGAGAGAGGAAACTATTGTATAAACATCTAGGTAACCACAGAAATAGAAGGGCATACATCAGCATCTCATAAGAGAGAGGAAACTATTGTATAAACATCTAGGTAACCACAGAAATAGAAGAGAGAGACATACATCAGCATCTTATAAGAGAGAGGAAACTATTGTATAAACATAGGTAACCACAAAATATACATCAGCATCTTATAATGGAGGAAAACTATTGTATAAACATCTAGGTAACCACAGAAATAGAAGGGCATACATCAGCATCTTATAAGAGAAGGAAACTATTGTATAAACATCTAGGTAACCACAGAAATAGAAGGGTATATATCAGCATCTTATAAGAGAGAGAACTACTGTATAAACATCTAGGTAACCACAGAAATAGAAGGGCATACATCAGCATCTTATAAAAGAGAAACTATTGTATAAACATCTAGGTAACCACAGAAATAGAAGATATACATCAGCATCTTATAAGAGACATGAAACTATTGTATAAACATCTAGGTAACCACAGAAATAGAAGTGCATACATCAGCATCTAATAAGAGAGAGGAAACTATTGTATAAACATCTAGGTAACCACAGAAATAGAAGTGCATACATCAGCATCTCATAAGAGAGAGAAACTATTGTATAAACATCTAGGTAACCACAGAAATAGAAGGGCATACATCAGCATCTCATAAGAGAGAAGAAACTATTGTATAAACATCTAGGTAACCACAGAAATAGAAGGCATACATCAGCATCTTATAAGAGAGAGGAAACTATTGTATAAACATCTAGGTAACAACAGAAATAGAAGGGGACATTAGCATCTTATTAGAGAGAGGAAACTATTGTATAAACATCTAGGTAAACACAGAAATAGAAGGTATACATCAGCATCTTATATAGAGAGAGAGAAACTATTGTATAAACATCTAGGTAACCACAGAAATGAGAGGGTATACATCAGCATCTTATAAGAGAGAGGAAACTATTGTATAAACATCTAGGTAACCACAGAAATAGAAGGCATACATCAGCATCTTATAAGAGAGAGGAAACTATTATATAAACATCTAGGTAACCACAGAAATAGAAGGGCATACATCAGCATCTCATAAGAGAGAAGAAACTATTGTATAAACATCTAGGTAACCACAGAAATAGAAGTGCATACATCAGCATCTAATAACAGAGAGGAAACTATTGTATAAACATCTAGGTAACCACAGAAATAGAAGGGTACACATCAGCATCTTATAAGAGAGGAAACTATTGTATAAACATCTAGGTAACCACAGAAATAGAAGGACATACATCAGCATCTCATAAGAGAGAGGAAACTATTGTATAAACATCTAGATAACCACAGAAATAGAAGAGGCATACATCAGCATCTCATAAAGAGAGAGGAAACTATTGTATAAACATCTAGGTAACCACAGAAATAGAAGGCATACATCAGCATCTCATAAGAGAGAGGAAACTATTGTGTATAAACATCTAGGTAACCTACAGAAATAGAAGGGTTATACATCAGCATCTTATAAGAGAGAGGAAACTATTGTATAAACATCTAGGTAACCACAGAAATAGAAGGCATACATCAGCATCTCATAAGAGAGAGGAAACTATTGTATAAACATCTAGGTAACCACAGAAATAGAAGGTATACATCAGCATAAACATCTAGGTAACCACAGAAATAGAAGAGGAGAAACTATATGTATAAACATCTAGGTAACCACAGAAATAGAAGGGCATACATCAGCATCTCATAAGAGAGGGAAACTATTGTATAAACATCTAGGTAACCACAGAAATAGAAGGGTATACATCAGCATCTTATAGAGAGAGGAAACTATTGTATAAACATCTAGGTAACCACAGAAATAGAAGAGCATACATCAGCATCTCATAAGAGAGAGGAAACTATTGTATAAACATCTAGGTAACCACATAAATAGAAGTGCATACATCAGCATCTTATAAGAGAGAGGAAACTATTGTATAAACATCTAGGTAACCACAGAAATAGAAGAGTATACATCAGCATCTCATAAGAGAGAGGAAACTATTGTATAAACATCTAGGTAACCACAGAAATAGAAGGGCATACATCAGCATCTCATAAGAGAGAGGAAACTATTGTATAAACATCTAGGTAACCACAGAAATAGAAGGGCATACATCAGCATCTAATAAGAGAGGAAACTATTGTATAAACATCTAGGTAACCACAGAAATAGAAGGTATACATCAGCATCTTATAAGAGAGGGAAACTAGAAGGAAATAGAATATACATCAGCATCTTATAAGAGAGGAGGAAACTATTGTATAAACATCTAGATATCCACAGAAATAGAAGTGCATACATCAGCATCTTATAAGAGAGGAAACTATTGTATAAACATATCTAGGTAACCACAGAAATAGAAGGACATACATCAGCATCTTATAAGAGAGAGAAAACTATTGTATAAACATCTAGGTAACCACAGAAATAGAAGGGCATACATCAGCATCTAAGAGAGAAGAAACTATTGTATAAACATCTAGGTAACCACAGAAAATAGAAGGATACATCAGCATCTCATAAGAGAGAGGAAACTATTGTATAAACATCTAGGTAACCACAGAAATAGAAGAGATTTGCATCATCAGCATCTTATAAGAGAGAGGGAAACTATTGTATAAACATCAGGTAACCACAGATATAGAAGGAGCATACATCAGCATCTCATAAGAGGAAACTATTGTATAAACATCTAGGTAACCACAGAAATAGAAGGGCATACATCAGCATCCTATAAGAGAGAGGAAACTATTGTATAAACATCTAGGTAACCACAGAAATAGAAGGGCATACATCAGCATCTTATAAGAGAGAGGAAACTATTGTATAAACATCTGGGTAACCACAGAAATAGAAGAGGCATACATCAGCATCTTATAAGAGAGAGGAAACTGTTGTATAAAACATCTAGATTAACCACAGAAATATACATATCACATCTCATAGAAAAACTATTGTATGAACATCTAGGTAACCACAGAAATAGAAGGGCGAACATCAGCATCTTATAAGAGAGAGGAAACTATTGTATAAACATCTAGGTAACCACAGAAATAGAAGGGCATACATCAGCATCTTATAAGAGGAAACTATTGTATAAACATCTAGGTAACCACAGAAATAGAAGTGCATACATCAGCATCTCATAAGAGAGAAGAAACAATTGTATAAACATCTAGGTAACCACAGAAATAGAAGAGTGCATCACATCAGCATCATAAGAGAGGAAACTATTGTATAAACATCTAGGTAACCACAGAAATAGAAGGGGTAAACATCAGCATCTGTATAAGAGAGAAGAAACTATTGTATAAACATCTAGGTAACCACAGAAATAGAAGGGCATACATCAGCATCTGATAAGAGAGAGGAAACTATTGTATAAAACATCCAGGTAAACTACAGAAATAGAAGGTATACATCAGCATCTCATAAGAGAGAGGAAACTATTGTATAAACATCTAGGTAA